>NC_081360.1:39193423-39493423 GCF_030684315.1 Stegostoma tigrinum | reverse complement strand
GGGCATGAGTGACACTCAGTGCTGGTCCAGGCTCTGTATGTACCTGGACACTGTGACAGAACAGTCCTGGGATGTGAAGCAGGAGCTGAGGGCGCCAGGAGCTGAGGGCAACGTCTCCCATTAGCTGTGAGGGTCACTGATGTCCTGATCTTCAATGTGATCGGCTCTGGATGGGTGATTTGTGTGGGTCTTGTCAGGACAGTAACCAATTCCATCTATGGTCAAACCAACTCATTAAGCTCCCCCAAGATGAGGTCGGTGCTGCAGCCTGGGCAGTAGAATTCAGGAATGTTGTCGGGGTCATTGCAGGGAATTATCGACACAGTGGCTCAGTGGTTAACACTGCTGCCTCACAGCGCCAGGAACCTGAGTTCGATTCCACCCTCGGGCGACTCTCTGTGTGAAGTTTGCACATTTTCCCCGCATCTGTGTGGGTTTCCTCCAGGTGCTCTGGTTTCCTCCCACAGTCAAAAGATGTGCAGACTAGGTGGATTGGCCATGCTAAATTACGCATAGTGTTCAGGGATGTGTAGATTAGGTTGGTTATAGGGGCCTGGAACTGGGTGGGATGCTCCAATGGCCGGTGTGGGCTTGTTGGGCTGAAAGGCATGTTTCCAGAGTGTAGGGATTCTATGAAAGGCTGTATACACATGGCTCTGACAGGGTAGTATCACAACACTGTGGGATTCATCAATAGGACAGGGTTGCAGTGCACTAAAGTTTGATTTGGTCTGTGATCACTATTACGCCTTTCTTGAAGAGTATGCTCGCTACCCTCCCAACTTGCACATCCTGCACCACTCTCATGTTTCTGGTGCCATTGAAGATCCAGCATCCCTGCAAGGATGGTTACTGGGGAATAAGGGCTACCCACTGTGACCAGAGCCATGACATCATTGTACAAAATCCGACCAATGAGGAGTGCAGATACAACCGCAGCTGTGGTGCCAGGGCACAGGGCTCCTGAAGATGTAGTTCCACTGCTTGGACAGCTCTGGGCTGGTTTTCCAGGACAGATGGCGCCACATCACAATAACATGCTATGCTCTGCAGAATTGGAGCAGACAACAAGGTGGTGCCTTGGATGTAAGGGAACTGAGGAAGGGGAGCAGTCTTTTGTGATGGAGGACGAGGACATTGGGGAGGAGGAAGTTCTCCTTGGATGATGACAGAGCTTAGTTCTAAGGCTATAAGTTCTCAACGATGCGACAGTGTGCAAAAAGGCAAGGCAGGGATGCTGTGAGTATCCAAGAAGTTGCAAAGTACATAAGCGGTAAGAGAGGAAACTGAAAGCCCTTAGATAGAGCATGTTAAGATGTGTATTTGTCCCAGCCTGCAAAACAGCTTGGAAGGAGCATGGCATTGTAAGGTGTCAGTCAGCCCTAAAATGCAGAATTGAAGTGGTAGGCTGAATTATAAGTGACTCAGATGTTAAAGCACATGTGTTTGGGAGTAGTGTACTGACATGGAAAGAGAACGGATTGTCAGACAGGAAACAAAGTGTGGAATAAACACTTTGTTTTTAGTGACAGATGGGATTCTGCAAGGATCAGTGCTTACACTTCAGAAATTCACAATATATAGTAATGATTTAGATGTGAAAATTAAATGTAATATTTCCAAGTGGGTCAGGGGAGTAAAGTGTGAGAAGGATGCAGAGATGCTTCAGTGAAATTTGGAATTGACCAAGTGGGCAAATTCATGGCAGGTGAAGTACTATGTGGAAAAAAATGAGATTATCCACATTGTACGTAAAAACAGGAAGGTGGCTTATCTGAATGGATAATGGTGATGGATTCAGAATGGGGAAGGTGTAATAAGATCTGTGTGTCCGCATACACTAATCACTGAAAGCAAGCTTGCAAGTACAACAGGCAATGAAGGAGGCAAATGGTATGTTGTCCTTCATTCTGAGAGGGCTTGAGTACAGGAGCAGGAGTATCTGGCTGCAGTTATTAAAGATATTGGTGAGAAAATACCTGGAGTATTGTGAACAGTTTGGCTCTCTATATCTAAGGAAGAATGTCTTGGCAATGAAGGGAGGTTTACCAGACTGATTCCTGGGATAATAGGGCCGCCATACAAAGAGAGGTTGAATTGGTTAGGACAAGAAGAATGGAGGGGTGAATCTCATGGAAACCCATAAAATTCCAAAATAATTAGACAGGGTAAATGCAGGAAGAATGCTCCCAATGACAGCGAAATCCAGAACCAGGGGCACAATCTAACGATATGGAGTATGGTCTGAGATGAGCAGAATTATTTTCACCTAGAGAATGTTAATCTTGTGGAATTCTCTGCCACTGAAATTGGTTGAGGTTAAGGAATTGAATGTTTTGAGGAAGGAGTCAGATTTAGTTCTTAGAGCTCAAGGGATCAAAGGATATAGGGCAAAAGTGGGATCAGGGGATGAGTAAGATGATGAGTCATGATCATATTGAATGGCAGAGCAGGTTCAAATGGTCAATTGACCTATTCCCATTCCTATTTTTATGTTTCTATGTGCCATGATGGCGTGGTGCGTGTCCATTGTCATCCACCTTGGACAAAGAATGCAGGTGTTTGCTGCCCATGCAGCATGCCCTGAGGTTCTGAGGAATGTGGTCAGAGGAGCAAATGTCAAACTGCAGCTGCTGAATACCCACACAGACCTTCACGTCTGGAACTGTCACCATCTGTTTTCTCTCCACTACCTGGTAAACTGCACATAAATAAGGTGAGATGTGGTAATACTGAGATACTAATGCTCATTAGTAGATCACTTGCTACTTATTAGCAAGTTTCTCATCGCATTGTCAAAACCTTGGGTGGAAACTTGGACTTCCTTTTCTCAACATTGAGGATTTTTTCTCTTTAATGTTGCATTTTACCAAGTGAGTTGTTGATGTCCAAATTGTTCAGGGGCTGGAAAATTTCCACCCATTATTCTAGCAGAAGAAAACATTTGAAAAACTTTGCTTTTCATCAAACTATCACTGCATTTTATCAATTTTTGACCCATGATTAAGCCCTTTAAATAGAGCTCCTCTCTTGGAGGTAAAACACAAAGTGTTCTGACAAAGGCTTGCTGGACTCAAAACAGTAACTCAATTTTCTGGACCTGAAACGCTAACTCTTTTTTTTCTCCTCCACAGATGCTGCCAGACCTGCTGAGCTTTTCCAGCAACTTTGTTTTTGTTCCTGATTTACAGCATCCCCAATTCTTTTGGTTCTTAACTCAATTTCTCTATCCACAGATGCAGCCAGACTTGCTAAGTTTCTTCAGAACTTTCTGTTTTTGTTTCAGATCTCCAGCAGTTACAGTTTTTGTTTAATTTTACATTTCTCTTGGAGACTATGAGGAGGATATAACTGTTTAGAATCTTTAGCTTATCCTGTAGCACTCAGGCACAAAACCAAAACAGTTTTCAGCATTTCAATCCTTTCATCATTGAAAAGCCTGGTCTTCAGTATTTAAACTAATGAACGTGTTGATGGTATAGTTTCTAGTAAAAGACACCTTTGATTGACATGAAGTTTTTGCGAAATGTCTGAATTTCTCTCTGACCTATGTAAACTGAAAGATTAAAAAAAACTAATTGATTATACAATCTGAAAATAGTTCCTTCATAACCATACTATCTTATTCAGTAATATGTGTTACTTTCCTTCTTGGGTTTTGCCATCATCACACACTGTATCATGTGCTTCTTTCTGAAGTTTGACAAATTAACTAAAGCAAGAAGACCACTTAATTACGATGCAAATCCTCTGAAAATCATACCACTGAAATGTGTCGAGATGACTGCTAATCTTAAAAGTGAGAAAAAGACTAAAAAATACTAATGACTAACAATATTCATTTTAATTAATGGCAGCTTTGCAAAAATTCATAAATTTAGTTGAAATGTAAGCCTATTTTTCTATTTTGTTTTTGCAATCTCCTAATTTCTAAAATTAGATTTTGATGCCAAAATGATGGATTTTTTTAAAAAACAGTAAGCGACACTTAGCATTGAGCTGTTAGAGATCACTAATCGGCAATCCAGTTATTCTGCAATTCCTTACACTGTGGCCATTATAAAACACAGAACAGCTCAGAGCAACAGATGGAGTTACCATATCATTTATTTAATTCCCTAGGGAATATTATTACAAAATATTGTTGTCTCCTTAGGCCATGTTTAACTTTTAACTCAAAGCGATCACAATTTAATTCTCTTGCCCTGCCAATAAAGTGCAAAATTGTTTATACTGCGGTGGTTAGAAGAGTTGGGTGAACATTGAAGTTTGTTTCCAGTTCAGAATAATCAAGGAATGATTTTAGTTTAGAAAACTCAGAGATTGAAACTTGTCAGGGCAGTTTGGAGGAGACCAAACTAGGGTCAGAAACTAATTTAGTTTTTGACCTTACAGGAGTTCAGGGAAAACACAGCTACCTCAGTGGAAAGGGCCTAGACCCGAAACGTCAGCCTTCCTACTCCCCTGATGCTGCCTGGCCTGCTATGTTCATCCAGCCCTGCACCTTGTTATCTCAGTGGAAAGGTTTGGCTTTTGCAGCTCCCAAGCTTAAAGAGTTTGTTTAAAAATTGGCAGGTTTTAAAATGCTTTGAAAATTTAAACTCTCAGCTTTGTGAGTATTCGTGTAAGAATATGCCACAGGAAAGAAATGAGGAGAATCAGGGAAGTTATTATTAAAATTAGGCAGCATGGCTTTGTGCAAGGAAGGTCATGATTCTCAAACTTGATTGAGATTGTTTGAGGAAGTGACAAGGATTATTTGATGAAGGCAAGGTGTCAGATGTTTTCTATATGAGCTTTAGCGAGGCCTTTAACAAGGACCTTCTTGATGGGCTGATGCAACAGATGAAGTCACATGGTATCCATAGTGAGATAGCTTAGACATAGAAGACAAAGACTAGCAGTGGAAGCGTTTGTTTTCTGGAGATTTTTGACCAGTAGTGATCAGTTTTAGGACCGTTGTTGTTTGTAAGATATATAAATGATTTGTAGGAGAGTGCAGGTAGCCTAATTTGTAATTTTATGGATGACACAAAGATTGGAGAAGCTACAGATAGTGGGAAGGATTGTCAGAGGATGTAACAAGATATAGACAGGCTGGAGACTTAGGCAAAGAAATGGCAGATGGACTTGAATTCAGACAAATGTGAGGTGAGGTGTTTTGGAAGCTCTAATGTGGGAGGGACATATACAGTAAATAACAGAATTTTTAGTAGCATCAACATATAGAGGGATCTAGGTATACAGATCCACAGTTCCCTGTAAATGACAACAAAAATAGATAATATAGTCAAGAAGGGATGGAACGGTGGCTCTGTGGTTAGCATCGCTGCCCTATAGCACCAGGGACCTGGGTTCAATCTCACTCTCGGGCAACTGTTTGTATGGAGCTTGCACATTCTCCCTGTGTCTGTGTGCGTTTTCTCTGTGTGCTTCGGTTTCCTCCCACAGTCCAAAGATGCAGACGCTAGGTGGATTGGCCAAGCTGAATTGCCGTAGTGTTCAGGGATGTGTAGGTTAGGTATGTTAGCCCTGGAAAATGTGTGGTTACAAGGAGATGGTTCTGGGTACTTTACTCTTTGGAGGGTTGGTATGGACTTGTTGGACCAAATGGCCTGTAGGGATTCTGTGAAGGAGGCATAAAGCATGTTTGCCTTCCTCAGTCAGGACATAGAGTATAAAAATTGGCAAGTCAGTAAGCCATTGCTGCAGCTGTGTAGAACTTAGCCACATTTGGAATATTGTGTACAGCTCTAGTCGTCACACGACCAGAAGAATGTGCAGACTTTGGAGGTGGTACAGGATTTTGCTAGGTTTGGATGGCATTAGCCATGACGAGAAATTGGACAAACTTGTTCTGTTTTCACTTGAACAACGAAGGAAGAGAGGTGACCTCTTAGAAGTTTACAAAATTATGAGACGTAAGAATAGAATGGATTGTTCAAGCCTTTCTCTCAGGGTAGAAATGTCAATTTGGAGGGAACATAGGTTTAATGCAAAAGGTGGTAAGTTTAAAGGAGACATGGGAACAAAGTTTTTTTTACAGAGAGGGTGGTAGTGACTGGAAAGCACTGCCTGAGGAGGTGATGGAGGTGGATATAATAACTATGTTTAAGAGGCATTTGGCAGATTTATAAATAGAAAGGGAATAGAGATATACAGACCACGAGAGGCCAAAAGTCTTTAGTTTAGAAAGGCATTGTGTCAGTGCAGTCTTGCTAAGACAAAAGACCTGTTTTTGTGCTTTACTGTTCTTTATTCTCAATTAAAGATTTGACACAGGGGGATATTCTCTGCCCTGAATCTCAATAAATTGATAATGTTGTAAAATAAGTTAAAAAATTTATTTTCTTGAATGTTTTAATACTTTTCTAAACTGTCTTCTTTAACAAGTTTATTTTTGTATCTTGTGCAATAAACGTCTGTTTTGCTGTTAAAGAAACTTTGTAGGCTAGTATGATTATGTTTCAGTTTCAGTTCGGCATGTTAACTATTTTTTTAAAAATTATCTGTCAAGCCAGATTCCATTCTGACTGTTTTAGTTGCACCATCAGTTGGGATCACAAGTTACCTTAGCAACAGAATTGGCAGAATGAGTTAGCAACAAGTCAGTGAATGGAGGAAAAGTATTTAAAACTGAAGACTCAATTTCTTAATACCAGTATTTTTCATGACACCTAAAAACAATGTGAAAATTATTGTGAGAGCAAGAATGGCAATGCTGGAGTCAGAGATAACACAGTGTGGAGCTGAAGGAACACAGCGGGCCAGGCAGCATCTATGGAGCGGGAAAGTTGATGTTTCAGGTTGGGACCCTTCTTCAGAAATGGGGGAGGGGTAAATAGAAATAAATGGAGAGAGGAGGGATGTGGTTGGGGAAGGTAGGTGGGATGGTGACAGGTGAGTGCAGATAGGGAGTGGTGGAGATTGGTCAGTGAGGTGGGTGGAGCAGATAGGTGGGAGGGAAGATGGACATGTTGTATCAAGTCAAAGAGGCGGGTGATGAGAGGGAGGGTTGGTCTTGGGATGAGGCCAGGGGTGGAGTGATTTTAAAACTGATGAAATCCATGTTTAGACCATTGGCCTGTAGGCTCCCAAGGCCGAGTATGAGGTGTTATTCCTCCAGTTTGCGGGTGGTGTCATTGTGGCACTGAAGGAGGCCCAGGAAGGACATGTCGCCCATGGAGTCGGCGGCAAGGGGGGGGGGGGGTGCGGTGGTGGTGGTGGAGGGGGTAGTTGAAATGTTTTGCGATGAAAAGGTGGGGTCATTTGTCGCAAATAGAATGCAGATGCTCTACAAAGTGGTCTCCGAACCTTTACTTGTTCTCACTGATGTAGAGGAGGCCACATTGGGAGCAGCGGATGCAGTAGACCAAATTGATGGACGTGCTGGTGAACCAACGTCTGATGTTCAAGGCTTGTTTTTTGCCTTGAATGGAGGTGAGTTGGGAGGTGTAGGTGTAGGAATAGCACTTCCTGCGGTTAGGGTTAAGGTTAGGGCTAGGTCCTGGGGGTGGTGGGCTAGTGGGGAGTGTGGAGTGGATGAGGAAGTTGCAGAGAGAGCGGTCCCTATGGAAGGCAGATAGGGGAGGGGAGAGAAATATCTCTATGGTTGTGGGGTCGGATTGTAGGTGGCGGAAATGGCAGAGAATGATATGCTGCGATGGGAGGTTGGTGGGGTGACATGTGAGGACAAGCAGGATTCTGTCTTTATTTTTGTTTTTGTCAGGGGAAGGCAACTGTGAGGGCAGAGGTGTGGGAGATACAAGAGATGTATTTGAGAGCAATTTCAATCAGCGAGGAGGAAGGTTATGGTCCTTGAAATAGGAGAACATTTGGGATATGTGGGAGTGGAGCGCCCCATCTTAGGATCAGACACGGCCGGAGGCAGGGGAATTGGGAGAAGGGGATCTTATTCTTGCAGGAAGGTGGGTGGGAGGAGGTGTAGGCCAGGTAGCTGTGGGAGTCGGTGGGCATAAAATGGATGTCAGTTACAAGGTGGTCATCCGAGATGGAAACAGAGGTCCAGGAAGCAGAGGGAGGTATCAGAGATAGTCCTGGTGAACTTGAAGTTTGGTGAAACATTTTAGTAAAGATGATGAACTGTTCAAGCTCCTCATATGAGTGCGATGCAACGCTGATATGGTCATTATTGTAGAGGAGGAAGACGTGGAGGATAATGTCAGTGTAACAGCAGAAGAGGGGCTCTTCCATGTATCCTATGAAGATAACAACCTCCGCATCCAGCATATCATTCTCTGCCATTTCCGTCACCTACAATCCAACCCCACAACCAAAGAGACATTTCCCTCCCCATTCCTAGCTGCCTTCCGTAGGAATTGCTCTCTCCATGACTCCCTCGTCTACTCTACATTCCCCACTAACCCCACCACCCCCAGCACCATTCCCTGCAACCACAGGAAGTGCAACACCTGCTCCTACACTTCCCCCCTCACCTCCACTCAAGGCACAAAACAAACCTTCCACATTAGACATGGGTTCACCTGCACATCCATCAACTTGGTCTACTGCATCCGCTGCTCCCGAATGTGGCCTCCTCTACATCGGTGACACCAAGCAGAGACTCAGAGGCTGTTTTGTAGAGAATCTGTGTTCTGTATGCGACAAATGACAACACCTTCCAGTCACAAACCATTTTAACTCCCCCTCCTACTCCCTGAGTGACATGTCCATCCTGGGCCTCCTTCAGTGTCACAATGACACCTCCCACAAACTTGAAGAGCAGCACCTCATATTCCACCTCAGTTTACCAGTTTCAAATTCATTCCACCCACGACCTCAACCCATGACCAACTCTCCCTTTCATCCTTGCCTCCTTGACCTGACGCAACGTGTCCATCTTCTATCACACCGATCTGCGCCTCCTACCTCACTGACCAATCCCCACCACTGCCTACCTGCACTCACCTATCATCATCCCACCTACATTCCCCAGCCCCACCCCTCCTTTCTGTATTTATTTCAGAGCCCCCTTGCCCCTCCAACACGGGTCCTGAACTAAAACGTCAGCTTTCTTGCTCCTCTGATGGTACCTGTCCTCTGTACTCCTCCAGCTCCACACTTTGTTATCTATAAAAATTACCTCACTTTGCCTCTTTCTTTAATTGGTCATTGGATCTCAATTCTTATTTTGCTTGAACAACTCATTATCAGTCATGCATTGGCAATAAAATAGGAACATTTTATTCCAGATGGGAAGGTTTTCATATAATCTTTATGTTCTGCTTCAGACTTTCACCTGCTATTATACGTTAAAATAGGTTGATTTACTCAAAAACATTGCTGAAGGCTGGAGACAATTTCCTGACAAACCAATGGGCTTGAAATTAATATTTTTCAGTGATGTTTTCTGATAATTTCAGTAACACCTGATAATTCAATTATATCTGGTACATGAATGGAATACATGCACAAGTTATTCGCTTCTTTATGACCATAATTGCGCAAACACAACTTCAGGTAATATTAGTGAGCATATTTTCCCTTTTAAATGCAGGATATAAAATTAAATACTTCGATGTGGGATGTCTGTTTAACCTGCTTTAATGGAAGGAGAGAGAAAATCCGACTTCCGAATAAAATACGAAACAATTCCAGAATTTTGCAATTTGGAAGTGTACAGCTTCTAAAAATACAATTTACCTGGTGTGTTGTTCATCATAAAGAAAACTAACCATTGTTGCAGTTTTTTTATATTTGAAATTATTTTTAGACTCGATGGTACTTTTGTAGAGTTTCGTAGCAGGTACATGAGATAGCTCACAGCAACTTTTGTCACCTCATTAATTATGTGACCAGCCTCTGAAGCATCTTTTTCTGGTAAGGCAATAAAAGACAAAATTCCCAATGTTGCAGGAAGCTTCATACTCAAAGCAGTGTTACACACTATTTCAGACGCTGCAATTCAGGAGCTATCTCAGGCATATTGTCTTCTTAGAAAACCAAAAATTTCTCAGAAAGGGAAGTTGACATTCCACATTTCAGTAAGTGAACTAGAGTTCCTGGTGGATGGGATGATCAAGATATGGGTCATCCTCTAACTAGAAGACTACCAGAGAGACCAAAGAACCAAACAAAGCCAGCCCATACATGGAAAGCAGCCCCAGGTCAGCGCTATATCCAGGCTTGAGTGGAATGCACAGCAGTACAGGAGAAAGATCTTACCATCTTATCCCTGCTATCATACACTCACTAACTCTGCCACTGAACACAAACTTCACCACTGTTTATGTTCGACATACCTCACCATTGCACGCAGCATCTCCACTCAACGGCACTCATCCACCTAATCCTCCACAGTAATTAGTAGGAGAAATGAATGAATTTACATTCAATCAACATTGTCTTTTCCCTCTTTATTACATTAGCATTTGGGTGAGATACAATAACAACCTGAAAATTATGCTGTGTTTAATTCTTCTCTGAAATACAGTATCGAACGTTGATGAGAAATTTTTAAAATTCACTCACTGGATGGGGACATCACCGATGTGTCTAGCATCAGCTGGCCTTGAGGAAACAGTGGTGAGCTGCTGCCTTGAACACAGCTGAGTGGTTTTCTAGCTGTAGTGACTGGGTGAGGAGGGAGAAATTGGCTCCTCTCTTTTAACACCCCTTGGAACTTTTTACATAACACATAGCTATACGGCGCTTCAATTAAAATACAATATTAACCAAAGCAGGAAGCCAAGTGCAAGATTTTCTTCAGTGAAATAAAGAAGAATTTCGAATGGCATCAGCAAAGTGCCAACTTGGAGTCAGACATGTTCGCAGAGCAGACAGGGCACATGTAAAAGGTAAGACAAATGCCCCAGAGTTGCAAAGAATCATGCTGGACACAGAAACGATAAGTCTCTCATGTGAATGATGCCTAGCCCAAAACAGTTGGTTCCTTTCCAACGACGAGGAGTCCAGGTGGAATACCCTTAACTTTAAGCCATTATGCTGGATAAACGAACAGATAAAATGTTCTGGTAAATAAGATCATATGACCCTCAAAAATAAGGAGGCCATCTGTTTGCCTCCCGTCCTTCCTGCCACATGCCTTAGCCCTTTTCTGCACTGTAGACTTCTATGACTCTAAGCTGTTGTATGTAAATTCTTGGTAGACGGTGGGTGTGAGGTGGCAGGGACAGGATTTCAGTGATCTTAACACACTTACAATGTGTGGTATTGAGTAAGATAAAAGTGACCTGCACCGATGTTAGTGTTGGTGCAGGAAACTTGGTGAAGGATGCTGAGTGAGTTAGTCGGAAGCACAGAGGGCATGGGGGAATAGGGTGGGTGAGAGCCAATCAGAGGCGATCCCATGCGCAGTAATTGGAACTTGACCATCATTGGATGAATTGAATCACATGTAGTATTGGTGATTGGTTCATTCCAATTATGTACACTCCTGTAAAGATAATATAAAAGTTAATACTCTGTGTCAGTTCAGAGAAGATCAATTTTTTTTCCCACAGGAAAAATGAATCTGCTTTGCATATGCATGGATCAACATAGGTCAGACTTCCAAACGTCTCCGTCTGTTTTTTTTTAATGTGTTGAGGTGAATTACATACAAAACATTCCCATACAGTCCCACATGTAATGGCCAACTATCTAGATTACAAATCTTGGCCACAAGCACGTCTGACCATGTCATTGTTCATTACAAATTAAATTTGGTTATCTCTGTGCAGGAGAAGTGAGCACAGGTAAACTTTGAATGTCACTGCAGTCCAGAATACCCAAAGACATTCCAAAGTCTGATAGGTTACTCAAGGGGCATGAAGTTGATTTCCTCTAACATTGAATTGGAATTATTTCACAACATGCTCAGGAAGCACCAAGGATCATAAAAGCCTGGGTCAAGGAGGTGGGATGAGGTTAGTAGGTAGCGGGGGGTGCGACTTGGGGTGGGAGGAAGGGATGGGTGAGAGGAAGAACCGGTTAGGGAGGGAGAGACAGGTTGGACTGGTTTTGGGATGCAGTGGGTGGGGGGGAAGAGCTGGGCTGGTTGTGTGGTGCAGTGGGGGGAGGGGACGACCTGGGCTGGTTGAGGGATGCAGTAGGGGAAGGGGAGATTTTGAAACTGGTGAAGTCCACATTGATACCATATGGCTGCAGGGTTCCCAGGCGGAATATGAGTTGCTGTTCCTGCAACCTTCGGGTGGCATCATTGTGGCAGTGCAGGAGGCCCATGATGGACATGTCATCAAGAGAATGGGAGGGGGAGTGGAAATGGTTTGCGACTGGGAGGTGCAGTTGTTTTTTGCAAACTGAGCGGAGGTGTTCTGCAAAGCGGTCCCCAAGCCTCCGCTTGGTTTCCCCAATGTAGAGGAAGCCGCACCGGGTACAGTGGATGCAGTATACCACATTGTAGGTTACGTGGAACAGTCCCTCTTCCGCACCTACACAGGCCCCAAACCCCACCTCTTCCTCCGGTACATTGATGGCTGTATCGGCGCCGCCTCTTGCTCCCCAGAGGAGCTCGAACAGTTCATCCACTTCAGCAACACCTTCCACCCCAACCTTCAGTTCACCTGGGCCATCTCCAGCACATCCCTCACCTTCCTGGACCTCTCAGTCTCCATCTCAGGCAACCAGCTTGTAACTGATGTCCATTTCAAGCCCACCGACTCCCACAGCTACCTAGAATACACCTCTTCCCACCCACCCTCCTGCAAAAATTCCATCCCCTATTCCCAATTCCTCCGCCTCCGCCGCATCTGCTCCCACGATAAGACATTCCACTCCCGCACATCCCAGATGTCCAAGTTCTTTAAGGACCGCAACTTTCCCCCCACGGTGATTGAGAACGCCCTTGACTGCGTCTCCCACATTTCCCGCGACACATCCCTCACACCCCGCCCCCGCCACAACCGCCCCAAGAGGATCCCCCTCGTTCTCACACACCACCCTACCAACCTCCGGATACAACGCATTATCCTCCGACACTTCCGCCATTTACAATCCAACCCCACCACCCAAGACATTTTTCCATCCCCTCCCCTGTCTGCTTTCCGGAGAGACCACTCTCTCCGTGACTCCCTTGTTCGCTCCACACTGCCCTCCAACCCCACCACACCCGGCACCTTCCCCTGCAACCGCAGGAAATGCTACACTTGTCCCCACACCTCCTCCCTCACCCCCATCCCAGGCCCCAAGATGACATTCCACATCAAGCAGAGGCTCACCTGCACATCTGCCAATGTGGTATACTGCATCCACTGTACCCAGTGCGGCTTCCTCTACATTGGGGAAACCAAGCGGAGGCTTGGGGACCGCTTTGCAGAACACCTCCGCTCAGTTTGCAAAAAACAACTGCACCTCCCAGTCGCAAACCATTTCCACTCCCCCTCCCATTCTCTTGATGACATGTCCATCATGGGCCTCCTGCACTGCCACAATGATGCCACCCGAAGGTTGCAGGAACAGCAACTCATATTCCGCCTGGGAACCCTGCAGCCATATGGTATCAATGTGGACTTCACCAGCTTCAAAATCTCCCCTTCCCCTACTGCATCCCTCAACCAGCCCAGTTCGTCCCCTCCCCCCACTGCACCACACAACCAGCCCAGCTCTTCCCCCCCACCCACTGCATCTCAAAACCAGTCCAACCTGTCTCTGCCTCCCTAACCGGTTCTTCCTCTCACCCATCCCTTCCTCCCACCCCAAGTCGCACCCCCCGCTACCTACTAACCTCATCCCACCTCCTTGACCTGTCCGTCTTCCCTGGACTGACCTATCCCCTCCCTACCTCCCCACCTACACTCTCTCCACCTATCTTCTTTACTCTCCATCTTCGGTCCGCCTCCCCCTCTCTCCCTATTTATTCCAGTTCCCTCCCCCCATCCCCCTCTCTGATGAAGGGTCTAGGCCCGAAACGTCAGCTTTTGTGTTCCTGAGATGCTGCTTGGCCTGCTGTGTTCATCCAGCCTCACATTTTATTATCTTGGAATCTCCAGCATCTGCAGTTCCCATTATCTCTCATAAAAGCCTGGGTGTGAATGTAAACCAGGCCTGATACACAAAGTGTTTACGATGGCATATGAGATACTTATATATTTATCAGCCGAAGCAGAAAGTTTAAGAGCGGGAAAGTTATGTTGTAACCGTGTAAAATGTTGTTTAGGCCACAGCTAGAGCATTGTGTGCAATTTGGGAATGCATATTATAGGAGGGATGTGAATGCACCGGTGAGGATGCAGAGGAGATTTACCAAGATGTTTCCTGGACTGGAGATTTATGAAGAGAGGTTGGGCAAATCGGAGCTGTTTTCTTTAGAGCAGAGGAGACTGAGATGGTACATGATTGAGAAGCATAACATTATGATTGGCATAGATAGGGCACATATCTATATACATATACTTCTCACCTTGGTGGAGGGATTGATGACTGGCATATGGATTTATGTAAAGGGACACAGAGTAAAAGGGATGTGAGGAAATTTTTTTCACTGGGTGGATGATGTGAATCTGGAACACACTGCCTATAAGGGTGGTAGAGGCAGAAACCCCCAAAATATTTTTAAAATATTTAGATTTGCACTCATGATGCTAATGCAGAGAAGGCTATCAGCCAACCGTTGGAAAACAGAATAGTTTGGTGCTTGTTTTTGACTGGTACAGACTCAATGGGCTGAAGAGCCTTTTCTGCGCTGGCGAGTTCTATGACTCTAAGCTCTTGTATACAAATTCTTGGTAGATGGTGGGTGTGAGGTGGTAGGGATAGAATCTCAGTGATTTTAACACACTTACAATGTGTGGTATTGAGTAAGATAAAAGTGACTGGCATAGATGTTAGTGTTGGTACAAGAAACTT
Source organism: Stegostoma tigrinum (assembly GCF_030684315.1). Lineage (NCBI taxonomy): Eukaryota > Metazoa > Chordata > Chondrichthyes > Orectolobiformes > Stegostomatidae > Stegostoma > Stegostoma tigrinum. The sequence goes on along the minus strand of NC_081360.1, from coordinate 39,478,597 downwards.
GGTGAAGGATGCTGAGTGAGTTAGCAGGAAGCACAGAGAGCAAGGGGGAATAGGGTGGGTGGGAGCCAATGAGAGAAGATCCCGTGTGCAGTAATGAAGGTTATTGCTATGAGCCTTGGTCAATGAGACATATGGAACCGGAGAGTTAAAGTGAATGTAAGGTAGCAGAGAGTGGGTGGTAACCCTTACCTTAGCAGAGTGCAGAACTTCATCGGCTTTCTTACAACACTGTTGCACATTCCTCTAGGCTGTGGCAACAGCTTTGAACAGATAACAACTTTGAATCTCATCAAACTTAGAAATTTAATGGGTAAACTTGTATACTTCAACACATAAGTCTGGATTCCCTCATCAATACTATTGTCTCTCCTCAGCTCCAGTTGTCTCAATTTAAACATATTTCTTTCAGAATCCCTTTCCTGAAATTGTCTGTCTTCTTCTGTTTTCATTCCTGCCTCTGTCTTTCCTCTTTCCATTCCTGAAGTTCTCCTTCTTCCTTTCTTCATTGAAATTCCAGTTCTAATTTTAGCTACTCTAATTTTAATGTATCTGTCTCACAAATCCTCAGTTTCCATCTCTAGGCAGTTGACAACCATTTTGCAATTTTTATTTTTCTGGCTTTTGCATGTATTCCATTTTGAAGTGCTATTTTAACTCTCCCAAGGACAATGCTTTTAGTTCTTCAAAACTTATTTCATCCTCTTGTCAGAAAGCATTATCATCAAATGTGTGCATTTTAGCAGCTGAATCTTACACACCCAAGAAAATATTTCTTGTTTCAGTCAGCTTTTGAAAATTTGTTTTCCTATCTCCAATATTTAATTTGTCCATGGGACTGTATTGGCCTAGCCCCTAAATTTATTATAGCCAGGTGACAATAGTGTGTAGTGATTGTAACAAGGTCAGTCAGATTGACCTCATAGAGCATGAATTCCCTAATTAGGGCTGTTAATCTGGCCCAATCAGGGATCCCTGGCTAACAAATAAGAACAGGAACATCAGCCATCCTTTTCACTCTCAGCTACCTCGAAGGGGGGCTGGATCAGCATTGAGGACTCTCTTGCTCTGTATATATAAAGGGTGATTTAATGATTTGATACTGGCCCCTGTGGAGTTATTTCAGGTTGGAGTGGCTTCTCCACTTTTTGTAAAAGCCTTTCAGTCTGTCACAACAATTATTATTTACTCTTATCACCTTACAGCTATGTCACATTTCAATTTTACACTCACATTGGTGCCTTACAAGGGCTACCCATGACAACCAGGGTTCCTCACACCGTTAATGCAGAGTCACGATATAATGCCAGATGTACTTCAATGAGGGCCATTTCTAGAACAGGGCGGTTGAAGGTTTGGTTCTGCTTCTTGAAGGGACCCTACCATTCATTTCTGGGCACAGTGTGTTGCACCACCCTGATGCACTGTGCTCTGTGCAGTTGGAGCAAGCAACTATGGTTTGGATTTGCAAAGGAATGGGAGCAGTCTTCCAAGGTTGAAGATTAACCCACTGAGGAGGAATAAACTGACTGTATGTATAACAGAGCTCAGTTGCTTTAGGGTATACAAGCCAGTCAGGATATGATTGAAACTCGAATCCTGTCGATCAGGGCTGGGAGCTGCAGACAAACCTGAAGCCTAAAACAGTCATCAGTCATCATGTCAGTATTTGGTTCCTAGAGTAAGGGTGAACTCCATCCATGATTCATGTTGTTTGTGTTCGCTTTAACTTGTTGTACATCAAAGCTTATCTGTGGAACTGTCCAATTGTTTGCCTGAATGTAATGTTCCCTACTGGACAATGACAGTCTGTGAGTTTACGGTGATCACAAGGAACAGAGTAGAGATGACACTGGAAGAGGGTTTGGATGCAATGTAGCTACAGACAGGCAACCAGTGATTAAGGTGAGAGAGTGGGACATTTGTGCCATGAGCAGCATAACTTAATGGCTGCTATGCCATTACATTGCTGGTGAGGAGCAATGCTGGATAGCCAATGATTGTCTGGGTACACTGCAACCCTTTAAAGATGGCACAACTGCCAGACATGCTTGGCTATCCTGGGATATCCAGTAGGTAGGGAGGGCAGTAAGATAATGCTAGAATCAGGCGACAGAGATGCCATTTGGAGGGGTAGGCAGCTATAGAGGTGAATTTGTTAAGATAACTGACTTTGCCTGACATTAGGCACCATCCATGAAACTGAGCAAAACTGATACTTAGCCCAAAAATCATTCATCCCACAATTAATTATCAAAATTACTTTTCCCAAATGCAATGCTTTGTGTGCAATGGAAACGGGAACTTATAGTACTTTTATATAAGCGCACACACACACACACACACACACACACAAACGGACGCACACAAATTTTGGCTTCCTTTCATGAGTTTGGCTCAAACAGGTCAGGTGATCTATGTAACCATCTTAAATCTGTGACTTCTCCTTTTGTTAAAAATAATTTCAATCCATGAAATGTGTCGGGTATTTAAGTAATGTGCTAGAAGTTGAAAATTTATAGTCTACTTTAACTGCATCGTTACATAGCCTAAACTGGAGAGTAATTAAGGCCCAGATTGGCATAGGTCTGAAGTCACACATAACCCAAATGAAGAAAAGATTATTGTTGTTTACTGCGATTTTTCCTCCAAGTAATTCTGAAGATATTTTGTGTCTCACCCTCATGGAAATATAATTCAAACGGTAAAACCATCATCAGAACTGGAAGCTGTTTGAAATTTGGAAGGTTTTATGCAGCTGGTGTATATTTATTAGAACCATAAAGTAGTCATATGCTTTTTCTATGATTTTGAGAATTGCTGCTAATTTGAGCATTTTAAACATTTAAAATAACAATAATAAACTTTGTTTTATGTGCATGAACTATCCAGTAAAGGAAAACATGTTCAACTTTGTGAGAATTTTCCAAAACACAAATTTTTCAATTTCCGTGTTGTTCTTCGCATGTACCTTTGGTGCATTTTTTTTTAAGCAGGGTTGTATGGTGGAATCAGCTATTTGAGTTTGAAAGATGTTTTGATGAAACTCCAAGCCTTACAGTATTACTACATCTCCCCCATTTTTCATAATCCAATATTAGCTGATTTGTATTCTTTTTCTTTCCACAGAACTGAGGAATTCTCCGTATTTTGTCCCAAAACAAACTCCTAAAGGTCAGGTAGTTAGAAGGCTGCCATTTGTCCGCAGCAAGTTAATCAAGTACCTCAAAGAATAATTTATTTCTTGTAGTGTAACTTTTGCAACAAAGTAATAAATAACTAAGATGATATATTGTTGCATTCAACTGAGAAGGGAAAACTTGTATTACTGCCATTCTATGCTGGAGGCTTCCATCTCAGGAGTTTCTAGCTAACTTTCAAGCCGTATGATGTACAGGGCCTTGGTCTTTTGCTTGAAATAAGTAAACACTACATAATATTTAGCATATTATTAGGTAAAAGTCAGCATGAAGTATAACAAAGTGAACAAGCATTCACAGCGACATATCTAAAATAAGGGCATCCAAGAGGGTGCTTGAGGCACAGTGCGGACAACTAATACTCCCGTGTGGAAACTGGTAAACTGGAACCCCCTTAACTAAAACAAAAACAAAAAATCTTGGATATGCTCAGCAAATCTATAAGGACAAAGAAGTGAATATTTCTGATGGATGATTTTATCACCAGAACTGGAAAATGTTTGAGGTTTGAGAGGTTTTCTGCAAGCAGAGGTAAGCGAAGGAATGAGGCAATGGAAGTGTAAAACGGCAGGGGAGAAAGAGAGTAGTCTGAGTGGTGGGAGACACAGTGGCACTCCGAGAGTGCAAATCAGTGAGAAACAGGTTGGGAAAGCAGCACCAAGAGTTATGGAAAGAGAAAGAAAGAGACTCAGGCCTTGATGATATAGAGGGAAGAGGGGAGAGACTGCATACTTAATAATATATAGCAGTGAGGACAAACAGAGTGAGAGCGCGAGGTCTCAAGAATATAAAGTAGTGAGAAAGAGTGTGATTAACCAACCCAACAGGAGAGAGTTGTGGGGCTGTGGAGAATGAAAAAGAACATAACTTCAAGTATATAAAGCAACAAGAGAAAAAGAGAGAGATAAAGAAAGATTGGATCTGAGAATCTAAAGTAGCAGGAGGGAGAGAGAATGCAAGCAAGAGGCCGAGAGGAGGCCAGTCTAAGGGTATAAAAAGTAAAAGGTGAAATTTTGAGCAAATTAGGAGAAAAATTGCCTTGTAGAGTCAGCGCAAGAAAGGACAGCAGAATAAATTCTTTCAGAATGTCAGTTGAAGTACAAGTTGGTTGTCCACGTAAACAACATGACTAAGTAAATTCAACATTTAGGTGGTGAGGTAGGGAGGGGATAGGTCAGTCCAGGGAAGACGGACAGGTCAAGGAGGTGGGGTGAGGTTAGTAGGTAGGAAATGGAGGTGCGGCTTGGGGTGGGCGGAAGGGATGGATGAGAGGAAGAACAGGTTAGGGAGGCAGAGACAGGTTGGGCTGGTTTTGGGATGCAGTGGGTAGAGGGGAAGAGCTGGGCTGGTTGTGTGGTGCAGTGGGGGGAGGGGACGAACTGGGCTGGTTTTGGGATGCGGTGGGGGAAGGGGAGATTTTGAAGCTGGTGAAGTCCACATTGATACCATTGGGCTGCAGGGTTCCCAAGCAGAATATGAGTTGCTGTTCCTGCAACCTTCAGGTGGCATCATTGTGGCACTGCAGGAGGCCCATGATGGACATGTCATCTAAAGAATGGGAGGGGGAGTGGAAATGGTGTGCGACTGGGAAGTGCAGTTGTTTATTGTGAACCGAGTGGAGGTGTTCTGCAAAGCGGTCCCCAAGCCTTCGCTTGGTTTCCCCAATGTAGAGGAAGCCACACCGGGTACAATGGATGCAGTATACCACACCAGACTCCCTCCCCTCCCATTCTTTAGATGCTTCCCAGTCGCAAACCATTTTAACTCCCCCTCCCATTCTTTAGATGACATGTCCATCATGGGCCTCCTGCAGTGCCACAATGATGCCACCCGAAGGTTGCAGGAACAGCAACTCATATTCCACTTGGGAACCCTGCAGCCCAATGGTATCAATGTGGACTTCACCAGCTTCAAAATCTCCCCTTCCCCCACCGCATCCCAAAACCAGCCCAGTTCATCCCCTCCCCCCACTGCACCACACAACCAGCCCAGCTCTTCCCCTCCCCAAACTGCATCCCAAAACCAGTCCAACGTGTCTCTGCCTCCCTAACCTGTTCTTCCTCTCACCCATCCCTTCCTCCCACCCCAAGCCGCAGCTCCATCTCCTACCTACTAACCTCATCCCACCTCCTTGACCTGTCCGTCTTCCCTGGACTGACCTATCCCCTCCCTACCTCCCCACCTATACTCTCCTCTCCACCTATCTTCTTTTCTCTCCATCTTCGGTCCGCCTCCCCCTCTCTCCCTATTTATTCCAGAACCCTCACCCCATCCCATTCTCTGATGAAGGGTGTAGGCCCGAAACGTCAGCTTTTGTGCTCCTGAGATGCTGCTGGGCCTGCTGTGTTCATCCAGCCTCACATTTTATTGTCTTGGATTCTCCAGCATCTGCAGTTCCCATTATCAAAGATGTAGATTCAGTTTGGGTAGCATTAAATAATGCAAGAGGCAGAATCACAGGTGGGTCTACTGTGCAGATTCCCTAACAGTCGTTGTATTGTCAGGCAGAGTATAAGTCTGGATATTAAATGAACATGTTATATCGCTTATACAGTAATCAAAGAGGATTTTAATCTCATATTGAATGGACAAAGCATATTTCTATCTGTAGAATTGAGAATGAGTTCAAGATAATAGGATTTTTAATTCAGTCGTGGGGTGTGGGTGTCACTAGTGATCTGCATTTATTGCCCCTAACAGTTAAGAGTCAACCAGACTGCTGTGAGCCTGGATGCACATGTAGGCCAGAACAGGTTAGGACAGCTGATTTCCTTCTCTTAAGGATATTCATAAATTACAGATTTCCTTTTTTACAACAATTAACGATGTGTTACATTGGGCCAGCTCTTTATTTCAGATGATACTAAATTTAAATTTCACTATCTGCCCCGGGGAAGTTCAAATCCATGTCTCTAGAACATTGGCCTGGGGTTCCACAAAGTTAGTCCAGTGACATTAGCACCAAGAGAGTTGTGAGCGCATGGAATAGTTTACCAGTGGTAGTCGTGGAAGCGGAGTCATTAGTGACATTTAAGCGACTGCTGGACATGCACATGGACAGCAGTGAATTGAGGGGAATGTAGGTTAGGTTAATTTGTTTTTGGATTAGGATTATTCCACGGCACAACATCGTGGGCTGAAGGGCCTGTACTGTGCTGTACTTTTCTACGTTCTATGTTCAATAAATCATTGCCTCCCCTAATTCTAAATCATCATGCCAAGCAACCAACTAGAGAACAGGTTACTTTGGGTCAAGCATTACATGATGAGAAAGAGTAATTTAGTAATCTTACAGTAAAAGTGCCTCTGGAAAAAAAGAGTGTTCATAAGTTGATAGAAGTTATTATTTGAGTTTGGAAGTGATTCATTCAAATCTGAAACTAGGCATTTGCATCTGAATGAAGCAAACTATGTAGAATGGAGAAGCAATTTTCTGAGGGAGATATGGAAGCTATATTAACATTTATAATAAAAATAAAGCTTTTATTTTGAGACCTCTGAAATAAGATAGAGAGCTGGAGAAACTCAGCAGCCCTGATAGCATCTGTGGAGAAAGAAACAGAATTAACATTTCAAGTCCAATATGAATTTTCTTTTAAATTTAAACCGGCTGTGCTTCTCCAGCAAATATTTTAATAAAAGCAGGCTGTGATGTTGGATGGACAAATGAAAATATTGAAATAATTTATTCATAATTTGTAACATATATTAATTCCTTTAAGGGAATGTAGTTCAACCATAGCTGACAAAGAAGTTTAATGGAACATTACTTTCAAGCTTATAATGGTAACAGAAATGAGTAGTAATTCTAAAGGTGATAGAATTCAAGAAAGAACAAATCAAGAAATTGATTTTAATAGAGTCAATACAAGTGTAACAATAATGAATATAAAAGTGTGGTTGTCATTTGTCTCTCCGAGGTGGCAAAAATGATATTGTTGTAATCAGACAAAAGTTTAAAATTCAGATTCCCCTCATCAAGACAAACTCTTTTCATTAAGTTCTCAACTGGTTGATGAGAAACCTATTTTCATATATTTGTATCTCATTAATTATACAAGTGTATTAACTTTCCAGTCTCCTCAGACCCTCCATTCACAGGATGAATTAAATTCTTTCACCTTTAGAATTACTACTCATTTTTGACAACATTACAAGTTTTAATCTAATATTACTGTTAGCTTCTTTGGTCAGCCAAGGTTGAGCTACTTTTCTTTAAAGAAATTAATACACGTTGCAAATTATGAACTGGGCAATGTCAATGCATTAGCCTCTGAAAGTCAGATTGCATGTTACTGGACAGCTCAGACAGCACTGGTTGACGTAGAAGTAGTATTTGCAAGCAGGGGCAGGAGTGGCTCAGGGTAAATGCTTCAACACTGAAAAAGGCAAGCAGCTTGTGGTTGTGGGAACCAGCAAAGAGTCAGCATGAAAGTGCTGGGGGTAGGGGGATGGTTGTGTTGTTGTACAGCATGGTACTGCATTGATAACAAAGGCACTGCACATGCCAACCACTTCCACAGCAAGCACAGTTAAGGTGCTTAAAGAAAATGGTCATGTGCAAAGAGAGGGCTCCACACATTCATGGAGAAACTAATTTCCCCCTACAGCAACACTAATAAAATATCTGTGGGAACTCCCCTTAGATTGCTCTGCTGGCACTAACTTGGTCCCTATGCCATATGTATAATTTCAGGATAGCCATTGACTCATGAGGGCTATCAAGTTGTCATTCATTATCACCCTCATGAGCAATTCTCCATCGGTATCTCTTCAGTGCTTCACAGAGAATGAGACTTGACTGTGGCTGAGCAGCTTTTCAGACAGTGCTCACACTGCAATGAGTTATGATGTGTGCACTATACAGCATCGCAGTATGAATGGTGTCAAACTTGTGAGTTTATCAATGGGGTTCAGAGAACACAATATACCTCACTTGCATTAATCATGAACTGAGAAGCAGGTGGTCGCGAGAGAGAACACACTTTTGGCATTGTCAGGTAGGTATGATGCCATCCAACATGGCTACTGCCATTCTTAAAGTTCAGGTGAGAAAATTAAGCCCACTGTTTTAGTACTGAGAATAAAGGACTTTAAATATATTGTTCGTTTTAAAAAAAAGCACCGGAGAAATTAATGGGACTAAATTTTAGCAAATCATGGATTTGATGGCCAACATCTTATAGTTTGAAAAGAGATGGGCTCCAGAGATAATGGATGCATTGTTTCTAATTTTGAAGAATCGTGTAGATTCTAGGACGATGCAACAGATCGGAGGTAGCAGGCATCACCCATCAAGGCAAGTTTAACATGACATCAGCAGTAGGGAAATTGCTGTAGCTTACAGTCAAGCATGTGATAGGAGAGCAGTTAGAAAATTATATTTAAATTAATTCATGGGATGATGGGCTTCACTGGCTGGGCCAGCATTTATTGCCGATCCATAGTTTCCCTTTTTGAAGCTGGTGGTGAGCTTTCTTTTTGAACTGCTGCAATCCATTGATAATCGATACACCAATGCAGTTTGGAAAGGAGTTCCAAGCTTTTGACTCAGTGACAGTGAAGGAGTTGTGATACATTTTCAAATCAGAGTAATGAGTTTTTTGGAGGGGAGCTTGTTCCATGAAATCTGTTGCCCTTGTCCTCTTAGGTGGTAATGGTCATGGCTTTTGCAGGTGCTGTCTAAATGAATTTCTGCTGTACATTTTGTTGATGGTGCATACCGTTGCTATTGAATGGTGATGGCATAGGGAGTGAATGTTTCTGGATGTGGTGCCGATCAAGTAGACTGCTTTGTTCTCGATGACTTCAAGCTTCTTGAGTAGTATTCGAAGTGCATTCATTCAGGCAAATGTGGAGAATTCTTAACACTCCTGACTTGTACCTTGTAAATGATGGAAAGCTTTTGGCAAGTCAGATGACGTGTTATTTGTTGCAAGATTCGTAGCCTCTGACTTGTCCTTGTAGCTACTGCTCTAATATTGCTGCTCCAGTTCAATTTCTGGTCAATGATAACTCCAAGATGGTTGATAGTGGCGGATTCAATGATGGGGTACTGCTATTGTAGCACAGGTGCCAGTTGCTACTTGTTAGCCCAAGTCTGAATATTGCCCAGGTCTTGCTGCATTTCAAAACGAACTGCTTTAATATCTGTGGCGTTATGAATAGTGCTGAATGGCGTGCAATCATCTGCAAACATCCCCAATTCTAACCAGACGGTGCAGTGAAGATCATTGCTGAAGTAACAGAAAATGGTTGGGCCTGGGACACTATCCTGGGTAAGTCCTGTGGCGATGTTCTGGTTCTGTAATGACTGACCTCCAACAAAAATAACCATCTTTCTTTGTACAGAGTAAAATCAAGCCAACGTAAACATGGAATCATGCTGATGGCATCATTTTTGACAAATCTTTGACTATTTTTTGAGGATATAATTAGTGAGATGGATGAGAGACAACAAATGTATTTGAGTTTTCAAAAGTATTCAATAATTGCCACAATAGGCAAAATTTGGACTCATAAGTTTGAAGGTAATGTGTCAGCATGACCTGAAAATTGCTTGCTGAACAGAAAACATAGAGTATTGGAATAAGCAGGTAATTTTCAGGTTGGCAAGTTGTAACTAATAAGATGTCACAAGGATCAATGGTTGGGCCTCAGCTATTTATTATCTATATCCATGACTTAGAGTAGAAAGTGAGTATAAGGGATCCAGGTTTGCTGATAAAGGGAAGGATTGCATTTATGTTCACAACCATCAGGTGTGTCAAAGTGCTAAATTTAGAGTCAATAAAGTACTTTTGAAGTTTAGTTGCTGTGGCAGCTATTTTGTGCACAACCAGCAACATGACAGTGGCCGGGTAATCTGGTTCTGTGATTTAGACAAATATTGACCTGGACACTGGGATCATTCACTTGCTGTTCTTCAAAATAGTGCCATGGCACACTTTACATTCACCTAAGCAGCCAACGGAGGCCTCAATTTAACATCTCACCTGAAAGAAGATGCATCTAATGGTGCAGCAGTCCATCACCACTGCGCTGGGGTATCAGCTTGGATTTGTGCACTCAAGCTCTGAAAGGGGCATTGAACCTAAACCTTTCCTCACTGACAACAGAACTGTGAAGAAAGCAAATACTGATTGGCAAGTTGGTAAGGAGGACAGCAACAGGCTGCAGAAAAATATAGATACTCTGGGGTGAGTGGAAATATAGCGAAGAAGGCAGACGTTGTCCATTTTGATGGGAAAGTTATAAGAAATAGAATATTTTGAAGTGTGGAAAATATTAGTATTCAGAATACTCAAGTATTCACACAAAATAAAAACAAATAATGTTGTAAATATTGAGCAAGTTTGTCGCATTCAATAAAAAAAAGCAGACTTAGTAGGCAAAATCGACTGCAGGTGACAATGCCCAGCAAAGGCCGTGCACTGCCTCCAAGGGAAAGGCTTATCATATTAAGTCCTCTCAAATGATTTCACCACAGGGTCAGGATCAAGTACCTGAGGTCACGTGTGATTGAGGACATGCTGAATATCATGGGAGAGGGGGTGTTAGAGGTAAGCGCAGGGGTGTAGTTGTGAGCAGCTCTGCCCCCTTCCTGTTGCCATGCGCCTCAATCAGAATGTGAGTGCAGCTGAATGAGGACTTCTCCTAAAAAAAAGTAAACAAACTGAAAAAAAGTTGGTTTTCGAGTTCCTTATGTGTCCACTCTCCTGTCCACTTCTGGGTGAACACCAGCAGCTATGGGATGAGTACTTTAAGTGGTCCTCAGATAACATCTTGTTGGGGAGTCCTGCACAGTGGCTCAGTGGTTAGCACTGTTGCCTCAAAGTGCCATGGACCCCCAGTTCGATCTACCCTCAGGCAAGTGTCTGTGTAGAGTATGCACATTCTCCCCACGTCTGTGTGGGTTTCCTCCCACAGCCCAAAGACTGCAGGTTAGGTGGATTAGCCATGGGAAATGCAGGGTTTACAGGAACAGGATAGGGATGTGGGTGGGTTTAGGTGGGATGCTCTTTGGAAAGTCACTCAATGGACCAAATGGTCTGCTTCCACACTGTAGTAATTCTCTAACTCTATCAGCCATCCTGCAACATCAGTGAAATGAGGTAAAAGGGCACCCTGATTCTCAGGTTGGCACCCTGCTGGCCAGTTACACACAATCAGCACCAAATTCACCAAGCAGAGACATGAAATACTGAAGAACATTTCAGTTTAATACCCGATCAAGATCACTGAAAAAGTTAGAGATAGTTCGGTTTAAACTTACAGTATTTATTGCATAGAGATTGGAATAAGAGAGTGAAGAGCTTTTCACATTAACATGTAGGTTTTTGGTGAGACAGAACTATGAAGAGGTGAGAGGGTCTCACTACTCAGCTACAGAAGTCATGCAAACCCCTTATCACCTCTCCACAAGAAAGTCTACCACATCTTACATCACACAGGCCACACAGAGTCGAAGTCCAAACCTTCACGAGCTGTGAGCTTAATAGAGGCTGGAAGCACACATGAGTATACCAGTGCCACTAGGGCAGCAGCAGTTGTTGCCAGTACGAAACACATCTGGGCCTTGGACTGGGGAGGGGTCCAGGTGGATGATTGTGGGTGGGGAGTTTACAGGGAAAAGGGGGAAAGGGGCAGACAGCTGTAAGGACAAGGCTCTCAGTAGACTACACCATCCATTTCCCAGTGCCCCAGATTACTCACCCAGGTACCTGAATGCTTTTTAACAAGGAACACCCCTCCACATCTGCAAACCCCAACCTATGAGCATGACAGAGTTTGCTCATCATGCTCCCTGCTCAGCAAGCTCCCTGCCCACTACGGAGGGGACACCAACAACAGTGGAATGAGGGAGGGCACAAAGTGCCATCGACTACCGCAGATAGTTTTGTTCTTTTTACTTAAGTGTTAGATCTCATGGTTTCCAATGAAAGTCCGTGTCACAGGGTGGTGTCAGGTGACCTTAATTGCAGCTCTATTTTTCAGTTCAGCTTCATTTCCCAGAGAAATAAGACACACAAAAAGCTTCAGAATGTCTTAACTTATACAATTTAAACTTAGAGCACACATTTCCCCCTTGGACTACTATTGGTTAGCAGCGCTGAGTTATCCCTTTATAATTGGCTCTCTGGCACAGCATCTTTTTTCGTTCAAACTTGCCACAGCAATTTCAATGTATTTTCAATTAAATTAATCATATCACTGAATGACAAAACAGATGGACAGGCTTATGGTCCATTCTGATCCTTCATGATATTTCCAGACTTTATCTTCCTTCTTGAGGCTTTTCCCAATGGATGCTGTTTTAAAGTAACATTGGCCAGGAGCACTGTTTTAACTGCTAATTAATTGGATACTTACCTATCAGCTCAGAACCTTTTAAATTCCTCATTACAGGAAATACAAAAGAATATTGATTTTTGATCAGTTCCAACAAAGTTGTGCGGTCACACGTAATGTTAGAATTCTTTAGCTCACAAGTTGTGCCTTAATGTGTTTATTCAATCCACATTCCAATGCCTGTTAATTTCTGTACCTTTGATTCATTCACGCCATAATAATATTGGAGCTGCTTTTACTGTATGAAACAGGTTTGAATCTTTTCCTCTAATGTTTTTATTGATTTTTATTAGGTGACTCTATGACTAGTTTGGAATCTATATGATTTTATGTGAAGGATCTTGGCAAAAACCTACTCTTAATATTCTATTCATTAAATAATTCAAGAGAAACAACTAATTAGTGTTAAATGTCCTTCTCTACATCTTATGCCTAAGCAACTCCAGCTGCACATTCTACCCCAGTCCCTTCAGTTTACGGAGCTACTATTGTTCTATTTGTGAAGACTACATTAAGCAAATATTTTCCCAAGGTGTCTAACTACGTTCTGCTGCATTAGCAATTGGCAGCCGTTTGCCATTTTGTGCTGCTCATTCACAGGCAGTTCTAATAGGAACAATGTACCTCTGTTAAAGGTCATAAAGTCATAGAGCTGTACAGATGGAAACTGACACTTTGGTTCAATCCATCCATGCCAACCAGATATCTTAAATTAATCTGGTCCCATTTGTCAGCATATGGCCCATATCCATATAAGCTTTTCCTATTCATGTGCCCATCCGGGCACCTTTTAAATGTAGTAAACGTACCAGCTTCCACCACTTCCTCTGGCAGCATATTCCATATATGCACCACCCTCTGAAAGAAAATGTTGCTCCTTAGATAATAAAATGTGAGGCTGGATGAACACAGCAGGCCAAGCAGCATCTCAGGAGCACAAAAGCTGACGTTTCGGGCCTAGACCCTTCATCAGAGAGGGGGATGGGGAGAGGGAACTGGAATAAATAGGGAGAGAGGGGGAGGCGGACCGAAGATGGAGAGTAAAGAAGATAGGTGGAGAGAGTATAGGTGGGGAGGTAGGGAGGGGATAGGTCAGTCCGGGGAAGACGGACAGGTCAAGGAGGTGGGATGAGGTTAGTAGGTAGCTGGGGGTGCGGCTTGGGGTGGGAGGAAGGGATGGGTGAGAGGAAGAACCGGTTAGGGAGGCAGAGACAGGTTGGACTGGTTTTGGGATGCAGTGGGTGGGGAGGGGGGGGGGAAGAGCTGGGCTGGTTGTGTGGTGCAGTGGGGGGAGGGGACAAACCGGGCTGGTTTAGGGATGCAGTTGGGAAAGGGGAGACTTTGAAACTGGTGAAGTCCACATTGATACCATTAGGCTGCAGGGTTCCCAGGCGGAATATGAGTTGCTGTTCCTGCAACCTTGTAGGGGACACCAAGCGGAGGCTTGGAGACCGCTTTGCAGAACACCTCCGCTCAGTTCGCAACAAACAACTGCACCTCCCAGTCGCAAACCGTTTCCACGCCCCCTCCCATTCTTTAGATGACATGTCCATCATGGCCCTCCTGCAGTGCCACAATGATGCCACCCGAAGGTCCCATTATCTCTGTTGCTCCTTAGATCCCTTTTAAATCTTTCCCTTTTCACCTTAAACCTATGCCCTCTACTTTTGGACCCCAGTGCTCTGGGGAAAAGACCTTGTCTATTAACCCTATCTATGCCCCTCATGATTTTATAAACTTCTAAAAGATCACCCTTTAGCCTCCGATGCTCCAGGGAAAATAGTCCCAGCCCATTCAGCCTCTCCCTGTATCTCAAACCCTCCAACCCTGGCAACATCCTTGTAAATCTTTTCTGAACCCTTTCATGTTTCACAATATCCTTCGTATAACAGGGAGACCAGAACTCAGTAATCCAAAAGTGACCTAGCCAATGTCCTGCACAGCCACATGACCTCTCAAACTCCTATACTCAATGCATTGAGCAGTAAAGGCAAGCACATCAAATGTCTTCTTCACTATCCTGTCTCCCTGCGACTCTACTTTCAAAGAACCTGCCGTCTAAGGTCTCTTTGTTAGAACACTCTCCAGGACCTTGCCATTGTGTGTATAAGCGCTGATCTGAATAGCCTTTCCAAAATGCAGCACCTCTCATTTATCTGAATTAAACTCCATCTGTCATTTTTTGGTCAGTCAGCCCATCTGATCAAGGTCTCGTCATACACCGAGGTAACCTCCCCCAATTTTAGTGTCATCTACAAACTTGCTAACCATACTCCTTATATTCACATCCAAGTCATTTATATAAATGTTGAAGAGCAGTGGACCCAGCATTGATCCTTCTGGCTCACTGCTGGTCATAGTCCTCCGGTCTGAAAAACTACCCTCCAATACCACCCTCTGCCTCCTACCTTCAAGCCAGTTCTGTATCCAAGTGGTTAGTTCTTCCTGTAATCCATGTGATCTACCCTTGCTAATCAGTCTACACTGTGGAAGTTTGGCGAATGCTTTACTGAAGTCCATACAGAGCATGTCCACCATTTTGCCTTCAGCTACCCTCTTTGTTACTTCTTCCAAAAAAGCAATTAAGTTTGAGAGACATGATTTCTCACACACAAAGCCATGTTGACTATCCCTAATCAGTCCTTGCCTTTCCAAATACATGTAAATCCTGTCCCTCAGGATCCCCTAAAAAAAAACTTGCCCACTCACCACGAATGTCAGACTCAGCAATCTCTAGCTCCCTGGCTTTTCCTTGACACCTTTCTTAAATTGTAGTGCCACTTTAGCCAACCTCCAATCTTTCAGCATCTCACCTGAAATACAAATATCTCAGCAAGGAGCCCAGCAATCACTTCCCTAGCTTCCCACAAAGTTCTAGGGTACATCTGATCAGGTCCTAGAGATTAATCCACCTTTATGCATTTTAAGATTTCTGTAATGTGGACTTTTGAGATGTTGCTATTTATATGATCCCAAGCTCTCTAGCTTCCAAAACCTTCACGATAGTAAACAATGATGCAAAATATTCGCTTAGTATCTCCTCCATCTCCTGTGGTTCCACACATAGGCAGCCTTGCTGATCTTCAAGGGGCTCTATTCTCTCCCTAGTTACCCATTGAACCTTAATATTTGTAGAATACTTTGGATTTTCCTTAATGCTATTTGCCAAAGCTATGTCATGTCCCCTTTTGCCCTCCTGATTTCCTTCTTAAGTATACTTCTGACTTTATACTCTTCTAGGGATTCACAAGATCCCTGCTGTCTATACCAGACATATGCTTCCTTCTTCTTCTTGACCAAAACCTCAATTTCTTTAGTCGTCCAGCATTCCTCACACCTACTAGGTTTGCCCTTCACTTTAACAGAAATATACTGTCTCCAGGCTCTCATTATCTCATTCTTGAAGGCTTCCCACTTTCCAGCTGTCTCTTCGCCATACTTTAAATGAACATTCCCTAGATTAGGTGCCTAAAACAAGAGAATTATTTTCACGTTGCTGGCAAAATCAATCATTTATTGCTTATTCCCAATTGCCATTGAACTGAGTCAGAGGGCAGTTTGGAGTCAACCACATTGCTATGGGCCTGGAGTTATGTATAGGCCATGCCAAGTGAGGATGTCAGACTTTCTTTCCTCAAGGGCATTAGTGAACCCAGTGGGTGTATACAACAATGAATAACGACCTTATGGTTACCATCAGACTAGCTTTTGTCCAGAATTACCCTTTGACTTTGAGTTTCACAACCTGCCATGGAGCAATTCGAACGCACATCCCTCGAGCATTAGCCCAGAGCACTGAGGAAGGGTCAGCAGACCTGAAACATTAAGTTTGATTTTTTTTCTTCACAGACGCTATTTTTTAGGATGAGTGATTTAATAGCAAGGACCATTTGCTCAGTGAGGTTGTTTGATTTGGAGTAACACGATGAAGATATTATGTGGAGCAAGCCCCATTTGGCACACAGAGGTCTAAAGGTCTGCTATTTCTTACAGCCCATGGTCAGAGATAATTCCCTCAGGTACACCATACAGACTGAATGTGGCACTAAATGAGTCTGCCAAGAACATGTTAATGGTCCTCCTGATGTATATACGGTATGTCATACATTACACCTTTGAGACGCTGTTTCAAATATGATGTTTGCTTGGAAATACTTGAAATATATTTGCCAGGAAATTGAAAACTCCAAGGCATGTCAGTAGGGCTTCTTTGTCTTATGGGATATGCATTTGCCTTCCATCTTTGACTTTTCCTGAGTTGGGACAAATTCTACAACTCAAGCATGTACTAATCATAACAAGGTCAGCCAGCTGGACCTCATAGAATGAGTTCCCTGATTGAGGCTATTAATCTGGTCCAATCAGGGAGCCCTGGCTGACTAACAGATTGAGTGTCAGGGATAATGACACTTTGGTACCTGACTCTGCATAAGGCAGTATTACAGAAGAGTTAGTGTGTAAATAATGGGTGAATGGATGACAGGATACCAGCTTCTGGAGTTTTTTCAGAACATGTAGGGCCAAAAAAAATTGATCTGACTTGCATTCACCTGGAATTTCTTGTTGTTGAAAGCAACCCTTTCACTGTGAGTTACTGTCACCAATAAAACGAAAGTTCCGATCATTGCAATTCCTTTCTTCTTCCCTTCACTACAACATGAATGACATGATACATACAATGCATGCAGGCACATTTCTGTAATTCTTTCCATTGGCTCCTGTAACTGTGCTTGACTGGCAGATAAACCAGAAAATAGTCTTTGGAAGTAATTTTTCCAAATAACGTTCTGATGGTGATGACTTCTTACCATTCTCTGGTTTGATGTAATTATCAGCATCCATGTTTAGCATCCAGCTTGGATAAAAATTGAAGTCCTGTGACCTTAGTATTCAATTCATTTCGTAGAATCTTGTCTGAGCATTTAAGGGAAATGTCTTAAATCGAGATATGCACTAACTATACCACATTTCTTTAGAACACAAATAATTGAATTACGCCAATATATATGGTGATCGACAAAGAAGATGATGCCATTGTATTCCATGCCATCCAGCTTGCACTTCACCTTTACTTCTATATGAATCTTGCACCTTCTGGGAAGTCCAAGGTCAGAATTGTTTGTTCTTAGGTAAAGTATGTCATCGTCTTTGAAACTTCCTATGGCATTGAACCTGTTCACATACAACTGTTGAAATTTCTCTACTGACTCAATGTGCGTATTTTTGTTCTCTTCCAGCACCTTGGGTCACCGATCCTCAATGCACAAAGCCATATGCCTCGGACATCCTGCCAATACTGATCAGTCTTGTTTACCAGGTAAAATATTTGTGGTTTCCATGCTGAACTAACTGAATTGTTTGTGTGCCAATGCAAAAGAATTGGCTATCCATTGCATGCAGTTAATTTAGAGGCTGTCAGATGCAACTTCATCTTTCTGTTCTTTCAAAAGGTCATCAACGTGAAATGCAAACTTTAGTTTTCCCCTCGCACCCGAAAGCATTATTTCAGATTTGCAGCAGCTTCAGTAATTTAGCTTTATTCCCTTTTAACTTGGATTTGGCTCCAATTCAATTTGTGTATGTGTCACATTTATTTGACCTGCCCAACTCTATGGATCTGTGAGATTTTGCCTTCCTTCCGGTTCAAGGGAAATAATCCTCAAGCCCAACAGTAATACAATTATAAAATAAAATGTCACTAGCGTCTATGTTTTGCTTACACTACATTCGACACAAACATTAATGCAGATCCCTATGTATCTAATTATTAATTTATCAAAAGTTGGAATAATACGTGGCTTATTCCAAAATAGCATTCCCATGCAAAATGCATCTACATGCACAGGCAATCACATTGTCCAATGCATCATGCCATGTTTTGGCCAGCAATCTTATCTCTAAGAATTTACCTTTAGTATTAAGTAAGGGTGTTGCAATCACTTCACAGGAGACCCCTGCAAATTTCATATATGACTTAGTAAAGAACAAATTCTAGTGTCTATTCCATTTACATTAACACCAGGAAATTCACAACTTAACAGATGTAAATATCTATACTTATTCTAGCTATCTGTCTGAATTGAGAGTGTGCAGAGAATTTACTTTGCCTCAGGCACTGGCTGCTACAAACTTAACCAATGAGCCAAGCCAGGGACCACAGAAGACAATTAATTTCTTACTCCTATCTAGCAAGTAGTTCTGTCGCTTCAGATCATTTCCATTCTGTATACTCTGCATTTTAAGCATTTTTTAAAATTGATCCTGAATTACATAATTTGGAATTGTAAGGAATTAGCTACAATCTAATTGAAATGTCGGGCTTGGCTGAAAGGCGCCATTTTCATTTCTATATCAGGATGTTGTCGATTCAAGAGCCACTCCAAAATCCAAGCTGACTCTTCAGTGCAGTACCAAGAGAAGGCTGTCATCTTTTGGATCAGTCGTACAATCAAGGCTCCAGCTGCACTTTCAAGTAGATGTAAAAGAACACACGCTACTACTTCTTTCAGCATCCCAGCCAATGTTTACCCTCAAACTACAAACAGATTAACATTGTTGCTTATGGGTCACGCTGCTTGCAAATTGGCAGCTGTGTATCCTGCAGAATGGCACTGACTCTACATAAATTCAAATCTTTCCTCTTCTATCTTTGAAATTAAAGTGGGTTGTCCAAAATTCCAAGTGAGGTCACCTCCTGCCATTTAAAATAGTGCAGGCAGCATGCAATTGTAATGTTGCCTCAACTATCCGACCCACTGTTGAACCCATGACTGAGTCACATTGCCTCAAAAGGAAGTGCACCTCTGCCAGATTAACACTTCTTGAAAACAGTATGCACTGTTTAAAGCTAACTTGTACCTCTTAAAGGTGAGGAACACTTTGACTGTAGCAGCAAATGAATTTCATTGCACCTATAGAAAACAACAGCAATACACAAGTAAATTTCTGAAGAAGGGTCTAGAACCGAAACATTAGCCATCCTGCTCCTCTGATGCTGCTTGGCCTGCTGTTTTCATTCAGCTCTACACCATGTTATCTCAAGATTCTCCAGCATCAGCAGTTCCTACTATCTCTGTAGCAATAGATAGCTCTTTTTTCCAAATCCCATGGACGAGACATTGCAGTTGTGATCATTAATACCAAAGTCATTGGCATCAGCAAAGCCAAATTTAATGGTACACTTATGCCTTCTTAAATACCACTTTACCTTCAACCTTTAATCTGTTAGGGAAGACAAGCTGAAGGCAATGTGACCATGCACCTTTTACTTCCTCTCCATTCCTTCCCTCACTCTACGCATATACTTTCAGATACCCAAGAACTGCGTCTGGCCAACCGGTGATGCCTCAGTGAGGCTCTAGAGGGAGAACTGACTAAGGAGGAAAAAATACTGCCACTGAGCCTAACATTTATGCTCAGGCATTGGACAGAGTGAAGTTCAGAGATGGCATCGAAGATGGAGTGAGTCATTTAGCTGTACTGAGGCTGAAGGAAAATAATTGGTCCGACGCGAATCCTTGGATAGTGAGGTAATGGGCAGCATTTGAGTCAGATGACAATCTTGATTAGGTACAATAGAGAAAAAGACTGATGGACACCAACACAGAAATGTTCTGGGAGACTCAGCAGTACCGAGTTCGAGCTCCTGGCTCCGCTTCCAGCTGCTCTCTTTTTTCCCCTTCTGGTCTTTTTCTTCATTTTTTCCTTCTGTTCTCTTTAAAAACTTTTATCCCGTGTCTTTGACAGGCCCACCCTCCTGAGCATGTGTGGTACCGGCTGTGTGGCTTATCCCGATGATCAGTGGTAGTAAGGGCAGCAAAGGTGATCGGTGGAGCCAGGAGGACTCCAAGCCATGGCTAAGTCGATGGAGATACAGCTTTAAAATCTAGACCTTTTCAAATAAAAACACAGGAAAAGAAATAAAAGAAACAGAGCCATACGAAAAACATCCAGATCTTAAAATCCTTATTTAAAAGAAAAAGAAATTCCGATTTTGTATGGGGATTTTGAAATAAATAGGGAGAGAGGGGGAGAACAAAGAACAAAGAAACCTACAGCACAGGAACAGGCCCTTCGGCCCTCCAAGCCCGCGCTGATCAAGATCCTCTGTCTAACCTGTCATCTAAATGGTCTGTGTCCATTTGCTCCCTGCCCATCCAAATCTTAAAAGACGCTAACATGTCTGCGTCTACCACCTCGGCTGGCAATGCATTCCAGGCACCCACCCTCTGTGTAAAGAGCTTTCCACGCATATCTCCCTTAAACTTTCCTCCTCTCACTTTGAACTCATGACCCCTAGTAACTGAGTTCCCCACTCTGGGAAAAAGCTTTTTGCTATCCACCCAGTCTATACCCCTCATGATTTTGTAGACCTCAATCAGGTCCCCCCTCAATCTCAGTCTTTCTAATGAAAATAATCCTAATCTACTCAACCTCTCTTCATAGCTAGGGAGGTGGATAGAAGAGGGATAACAGAGAAGATAAGTGGAAAGAAGACACAGGTCAAAGATGCGGGGATAGAGCCAGTAAAGTTGAATGTCAGTGGGGTGTTAAGGAGGGGAGAGGTTAGTCCAGGGAGGACGGACAGGTCTAAGAGGTGGGATGCGGTTCATGGGTAGGAGATGGGGGTGGGGTTTGAGGTGGGAGGACAGGTTAGGGAGGCGGGGACAAATTGGGCTGGTTTTGGGATGCGGTCGGGGGAGGGGAGATTTTGAAGCTTGTGAAATCCACATTGCTACTCTTGGGCTGCAGGGTTCCCAAGCGAAAATATGAGACGCTGTTCATGTAGCCTTCGGGTGCCATCATTTGTGGTGTTGCAGGAGGCCCAGGATGGACAGGTCGTCCAAGGAGTGGGAGTTGAAATGGTTCACGGCTGGGAGGTGTAGTTGTTTGTTGCGAACCGAGTGTAGGTGTTCTGCAAAGTGGTCCCCAAGCCTCAGCTTGGTTTCCCCCATGTAGAGGAGGCCACAACGGGAACAACGGATGCAGTATACCACATCAACCAGATGTGCAGTTGAACATTTACTTGATGTGGAAAGTCTTCTTGGGGCCTGGGACCCTTTCGCCTCACCGCGCACCCCCCCCCCCCCCCCCCCCCCACCATCCCAGGGCCCAAGAAGAATTTCCACATCAAGCAGATATTCACCTGCAAATCTATCAATGTGGACTTCACAAGCTTCAGAATCTCCCCTCCCCTCCCGTGCCCGCATCCCAAAACCAGCCCAACTCATCCCTGCCCCTCTAACCATTCCTCCCACCTCAAGCCCCACCCCCATCTCCTAACCACTAGCCTCATCCCACCTCCCAGACCTGTCCATCCTCCCTGCCCTAACCTGTCTCCTTTCTAACTCCCCAGCTACATTCACCTTTACTGGCTCCAACCCCGCCTCTTTGACATATACGTCTCCTTTATCCATCTATCTGCCTCCCCCTCTCTCCCTATTTATTTCAGAATCCCCTTCCCCTCCCCCATTTTTGAACAAGGGTCTTGACCCGAAACATCAACTTTCCTGCTCCTCTGATGCTGCTTGACCTATTGTGTTCATCCAGCTCCATGCCCTGTGTTATCTCAGATTCTCCATCATCGTCAGTTCCTACCATCTCTGGTTTTGCATTTTTTGTTTTAAGATGACGCCATTGAACGGTGACTTTGTACACTTTTCAATATATTCCTGTACTTGAGTACACATGTCACTATATTTAATTCTAAAATGCTATTTGCAATAGTAAGCCTGGCAGAGAAGCTGCTATCACCCTGAAGGGGCATGGAAAAAGCCATTACAGTTGGGTGCAGGGCTCTGCACAAAAGCTTAGAGATCACCTTTTCCAGCATGGAAGTGGTGGTCAATTCTTCAAGAATGTTTGAAGATCCAATCATGCTGATATTGAACATAAACAGAAAATCGCCCAATGTCAGAGTGCTATAGTGAAAGCTCAGACCGACCTCATGGAATTGCAGCTTGTTGCCATGCTGGCTCAGATTGTATTCACAGCTATGATTGTAGCAAATGCTTGAAGGAATTTGCTATATTTCTCGGCAGTCCAGCAATCTATGTTTCAATTCATTTAAAAGGATGGCTGAAGCGTTACAGCTGGTGAGTGGCAGGATGGAGCACAAATCTGATGTTCTCTCTCAGGAAAGCAGTATTGGTGCTTCAAAGACCACCACTTTGTCAGTGTCCTGGTTGTTGCCTGTAAGCCAAACAGTCCAGACTAGTGTCATACAAGTGAGGTGGTGCAGTCTGAAGCCAGGCAAAAGGCCGAATCGTGGTTCACTTCTGAACAAATTCCTAATCATTTCTTTATCACTTGCCTTCGCCTGACTTTCTCAGAGAAGCCTACACCAATTCAGGAAACACCACAAGTGCAAACTTCATAGGAACTCATGACCTTCAGATAATATCATCACAAGATGATATTAAGTAGGGAAAAGGAATAGGCCATTCAGCGCCTTGAGCCTGTTCCACCATTCAATAGGATCATGGCTGAAGCAACATTCCTTATGTCCATTTTCAATGTTTTATCTCTAACCCCTGATGCCCTGACTGAGCAAGGATTTTTCTATCTCAGCCTTAAATATACACAAGGGCTTTGCCCTGACAGCTTCTGTTAAGTGTTCTGTTGTTCTGGGAGTTGCTCAAAAATGAATTTAAAGACTTCTCAAAAAGATTACAAAGGGTTGATTCTCACTAATGCCTCCAGAATGCTTTTCCACATGCTGATCACTGAGAGAAAGGGAATTTCCACTCAGCTTCTCATTTTCTGTGGTTTCACAATTTAAACACTGACCTTCATCTTCGAACCAGCTATTATGAGTGCTCTTAGTTACGTTAAGGCTTAGTTACATGAAGGACCCAATCAGATGGTATATAATAACTCTCCAGAGATTCAAAGCACAGGGCAGGAAAACTCATGCCTCATATGAAACTATTTAAAGACAGTGATCAACTTTGCTACATTTCTTTACCTTCTCTGAAGTTAAGATGTTCTTGATCAGTGCCCTGGGCATTTAAATGGTCATTGGATAAACATATGGATGATAATGGAATAATGTAGGGTAGATGGGCTGCAGATTGTTGTGCCTACCTGTGAAACCATCAAGGGCCGAAGGGTCTGTACTGTCGTTCTGCAAGTGCAAATGGTGAAATTTCACCAAACTCTTATGTAGCTGGTTCAATAGGGAAGAGGCTGAGATTTCAGATGAGATCAATGTTTGCTCTGGCCATTATCTCAAAAGGTTTGAACCTTTACAGAACAGTCAAGATTATTCCAAAGATTTTCTTATCAACTGCAACTTATGTCCACACTGTGCCCTCACCAATAGCCATTTAATTAGTAATATAACAGCAACTAGAATAATAAGATTATAATGTTGTAATTCATCTGAGCAAGATGTACTTAGATTTGAGTTACAGTGGAAACTATTTTGCAATCAATCTGATCTGCTTATGTAAGTGTTTCTTCCAATTCTAATTCTCATAAAATGCATAGTTTTAAATCAGTAAAAGCTATGCTGTTTCCTGATGAGCTTATTTGCATGTGTCTTTGAAGATTGGAAAATTTTCCATCGGTAATCTAAATCCCATAATGTTGTATGAGTTGCTTCACCAATTCCAATATCTATCTTTCCCTCTTTGTCCAGTTCCTACTCTGTCAATGTAATGTGAAAAAGCTGAAAAGGAACAATGGACAGGTGTAATTTTTATTACAGCAGAGAGAAAAAAAAAAACCAACACACAAACTTGCTAATGATGTACAAATTCATATAAATAGAAAAATGTAGCTTTCAGCAGGTAGTGTCAAAAATCAGCAAGTATCTCCCTGGAGATGGCATAAAAGCTTCTTTCATTGAAGCAATGGACTGCAATAGAAATTTCATTTTACACATGAATGTGCACGATATGGTAATTTTATTTCTATTCATTCATCAACTGCATTCTTCCATCAGGGAATTAAACCAACAATGGAGCTTAAAGATATGGTTGATTTTACAGAAAAATCTCTTTGATCGTCTGAACGTATCTTCTCTAAAAGTGTTTTAAAATAAAATCACAAATATTCAGTGTGCACAGGCCACTGTGCCATTTGGTTTTCTGAACATTTGTTGTTTTTATTTTATCTACATTTCTGAAATGTGAATTAAGCAGTTGTCACATCTAGGACACAATGTTTTTCTAGTACATGTTCTAATTATTAGCCAGCTAGGATCTTTTGTAATGCTTCATTAGCAAAGCTCTTTGGAATTATTACTATATTAAAACATTTAACTGTACCTTTTACATGCAGAAATATGAAATAGTTTAGATACGTTAAATGAAAGATATAATGATTCATAAGCTGCAGGCTTTAGCTAGGTCCGACTGTAGTAACGATGAAGCCGAAACTGAATGGAAAAAGTAAACAGCAATGTTAGTCCACAACAGTAGAGAAATTGTGGATGCTGCAAACTCATAACTGCATTAAGAGATGTGGGGACAAATGGAAATGCATTTTAACAAATAGGCACAACTGAACACAGCAGATGATCATGGTAACATGTAACTGAACCAACAAACCATAAAACCAAAAAGCTTCAGGTTTGATTTTCAATTTGGTCTGAGCTAGCTAACTTCACTAGGGTTGCATTAGAGACACTGCAAATGGTGCCAAGCCCCAATGTTGGAGACAGAAGAAAAGCCTTGTGATGTTGCAGCTCCTAATTGGTTCCAACTCCTGATCATTAGTCAGTGGCCCCTGCACACGTACGGGTATTGGACAATAGCAGATCCAAGGCTAAAGTTAGTTGAAATGATGATTATTCTGGCATAATACACCAGTCAAGCTTACTTAAAATGAAGCACTGGGTTTTATTGATGATAACTATAATGAACTATGAATTGATATTTTTGGATCTTTTGAAACTTGCTGGACCCCACTGGAAAATTATTACACCAAGTGAAATCTATTGAGGAAAACCAAAGCTTCATGAATTCATTCTGTAGAAACTGACCTAAAACTGTGAATAGAGGGGCCCGTGACCTTTGTGACCCAACAACTGGATCAGGTATGAAGCTTAATAAATTGTTTGGGAGGAAATGTGAAAAAGCAGACAAAAAATTTAAAAAGAAATTGTAAAAATTAAAATCTGAAACCTTTACAAGATCATATAGCACTGATAATGTTGCTTTATGTGACTGTGGGTTACTTGTGAAACTGATGATCATTGTTGGAATTAATAAAATTGAATCAGTGATGCAGAAGTCTTCAACTCAGAACTTTCCATCTCCTGTGAAAGCAGCAATGGAACTCCACCCACCGCTGATGGAACCCCGCTCACAGTCAATACCATCCCACCCACAGACATCGCTCTGCCCACAGCCTGCAACCCCAGAGAAGACAGCCAAACTGAGCCCTGCTGAAATTTCACCAACCCCCACCAGGCCACCCCCTGACTGAGGACGAACAGTCAGTCCTCAGCAAGGGGCTCACCTTTGTACCCCTCCACCCACACATCAACGAATACCAGTCATGTTTGGACATTGACCAGTTTTTCCACCTATCTTCTTCTCTATCCACCTTGATCCGCCTCCCCCTCTCTCCCTATTTATTTCATCCCCCTTTCTGATGAAAGGTCTTGGCCCAAAACGTCAGCTTTTGTGCTCCCGAGATGCTGCTTGGCCTGTTGTGTTCATCCAGCTTCACACTTTGTTATCTTGGATTCTCCAGCATCTGCAGTTCCCATTATCTCTGATCAGAAAGACTTGTTTTTGAAGAATTATGGTCAGCATTATGGTAGACTGATTAGATTCCTTACACAGTGTGGAAACAGGACCTTTGGCCCAATGAGCCCACACCGCCCCTTGAAGCATCCCACTCAGACCCATCCCCCTGAACACTACGGGCAATTTAGCATGGCCAATGCACCCAGCCTGCACATTTTTGGTCTGTGGGAGGAAACCGGAGCACCCAGAGAAAACCCACACAGGCACAGGGTGAATGTGCAAACTCCACACAGACAGTTGCCAGAGGCTGGAATCACGCCTGGTTCCTGGTGCTGTCAGGCAGCAGTGCTGACCACACTCCACCTCATGCTGTACTTTCCCATGGAAAGCTGCACCTGTGAGCAACACAACATTGTCACTTAATTTACAGGTTATGTGCTAACAACATATGCCTACACAAATTTTGCTTTGTCTGAGCTGAGGGCAATGGATTCTAACTTAATTACTCAGTTGTTAAATAGATCCTTGACTTTCTACAATTTTTATACATCTCTTAAAATTATACATACAAGAGGAAATTATAAAGAAAGCTTTTCAATAAAAGCTAACTCATACAGCAAATTTTATACAAAATGTTTAGATAAGTGCAACATTTTAATTGAGAGTGTATCTACACAACTGTGGCCTAAAGGGTTGATGATTGACCTGATGCCTATCAGTTTTGAGAGAATGTTCACAAGGAAACGAACTCATCTGCTACCTCGACACAAATACTGTCTGAACTTCTAATATTTCTCAACAGCTCATATTGTTGGCCTGGGCTTTTATTATTTCAGCTCTGAATCTGTTTTAGTGCAAGACTGGCTAGCAAAGGGCAACTGTCCATTTCACTTTTCACATCATCTTATAAGAACCACTCAAATTAGCACAGCTAAGATAGTAAATGGGAGATCATGTATATAAATCTATATAGAGTCATAGAGCCATACAGCACAGAAACAGGCAATTCAATCCAAACCAAACATAATTCCAAATTAAAACTAGTCCAACTTGCCGGCTCATGGCCCAAATCCCTCCAGATCCTTCATATTCATTTGCTGATCCAAATATCTTTTAAACATTGTAATTTTATCAGCATCCACGACATCCTCAGGTTGTTCATTCCACATGCAAACCACCCTCAAAAAGCCTTATGTCATTTTAAAATCTCTCTCCTGTCTCCTTAAAAAATGTGCCCACCTGTCTTGAAATCCCCCACCCCAGGGAAAAGACAACTACCATTAATTCTATGTATAACCTTCATTATGTTACAAACTTCTATCAGGTCGCCTCTCAACCTCCTGTGCACCACTGAGTAAAGTCCCAACCTATCCAGCCTTTATTTATAACTCAAATCTTATGTATCTTGATTCTCCAGCAGAATACTCTGATCTTTCGATATGCAGCAGTACATTTTCTATACAAAATATTTAATAACTTTATAACTGTTCAAAGTATCACTGAGTTTATACCTCCAATGCTATATCGATGATCTATGAGCAACTAATCGGAACTCAACAATCATGTTGCCAATATAGACACAAGTATTTCAAGCCATATCAAGACATCATCAAGATTATATTCTAAGATGTGAGCAACAAACAAATTTTTTTAGGGGAAACTGAGTATGGCACGGGTTAACGTGGTTTAGGCTCACAATTTATTAAATTTATTATTAATTTATTAAAGGGGGATTAATAAAATCTTAATATGGGTTAAGCAAGTACATTAGAAAGTAATATGGGATTTAGTTAGCTTAATAAGTGAGATTCATACATAATTCATTTATTTCTATTCAATAAAGGTTTGATGATGTGGCAAGCACACAATCCTGAAAAAGTGCAGTGTGGCTGAACTAGCAATATCCTTTGAGTTTTTCTGAAGTTGGAATATTGATGAGCCTGTATCACACCAAGTAAAGGACCAACATACAAAGCTCTGGGATTCTTAAGCCTATGAATATAGTATAGACTCTGGCAAGGAGATAGAGTGGCACCTGGAAAGATAGATAGGAAAAGTGATGCTTGGCACCAATGCCATTCTGAAATGTATGAGAAACAAGGTGTTTGTCTAAAACAAATCATTTCAGAATTTGGGTAATGTACTGTGTACATGAATTACAGGGTTCAAAGATCTGAAATTTCTTGTTAAGGGCAGAACTCTGTCAGAGTAACCTGTCCCTGGAGACCAAGGAGATTATTTTGTACTATAATCTACCTTAACACACGTCAGCATGTTCCCACCATTTATTTAAAAATTCTTTCATAGAAAATGAATTTTCTGTCCAAAACTCTTACCTTCAATGTCAGGAAACAGGTTATAAAATTCTGACAATTTCCATATTAATTGAATATTTGCCTCTAACAGGGCTGCTGTAAGTGATCAGAGAATTGCTGATCACTGAAGTCTTCTTTGCTTTAACAGTTATTTCAGACTTTAGTCTCCTCTCCCCCACTTTCAAATAAAAGACCAATTCTTTAATCTAATATTTATCCTAAAACATGATAGCACATCAATCTTATTTGCTCCTCCATGATTGAGTCAATATAAATCTTATGCTTGAATAAATAGGATGAAATAAGCAAGACCTTTTCTGTACAAACCTTACCTCCATGAATAACGAAGTTATATTAATGCACATTCCATTCCAAAGTGCAAAATAACCTAAAGTCAATTCACTCTCATCACAAGGCACTTTCTGGAAGCAGTAGAAGTGAAGGGTCTAGGCCCAAAACGTCAGCCTTCCTGCTCCTAAGATGCTGCTTGGCCTGCTGTGTTCATGCAGCTCTACATCCTGTTATCTCCAATTCTCCAGCATCTGCAGATCCTACTATCTCTGCTGGAAGCAGTACGTTCTTTCAACTATTATCCTAAGTCCAAACAAAGGAACAATATTACAAGAGATGCTTGGGCTCATTTTCACTCATGCAGTATTCACCAAGGGCTGTGTCAGGTGCCAAAAGGAGAAGAATACAATAAACTTTTAATTGTCTACTGAGGTATTCACTTTGCAGATTTAAAAAAGTGAGAAACCTCCCATTCATGAAAGCATCAAAGCTTTTAAATCTCCAGTGGAGAATGTTATATAAATATAAACTTCTGTTCATATTTCTAGTTTATTAATAATCTTTTAAAATGTCTATCATACTATGAACTCAGAGGTTCCATTGAGATAACTGTATATTTTTCAATTCAGACAATCATTCATAATGAAAAGCACTTCAGGAAATGTCTAAGAACTCTGTCGAAACAGTTATGTATATAACAGTTTTTATATCTGTTGGCCTGCCAATCAAAGCAGCTCAGCAAAAGTTTTTGTAAAAAAATCAGCAATTTCTGCAATCAGTTTTCCTTTATCAGTCTAGAGTGGAGTTATTTTTTAAAAAATGCCTCCAACCATGACATTTCAACAGACCTTAACTGCCCTTCAAGTATGTTTATATGTACCCCATAAATTAGTGATTTCCATGTGGATTAGGTCACTTGCATTAGGAAAATGAGGTTTGCTTGATCTCAGAATTTAGTTTCAGTTGTCTTGCTGAGTTTGTGTTTCCCTCCTATGTGAATCACACCCATTACAAAGCTCAACTTTGCAAAACTCCACCACAAAATCTCTGCTCCTGAATTTTTCCCCAAACAATTATTGTGAAACAAAGCACAGCAACACAAAAAAAAGGCACTTAACAGACAGATCTTTAATATGTTTAGAAAGTGAGACATTATGGAGAAGATATTCTCTGGAATGACATAGTAATGAAAACAGCTTTAAAATTGATTTTCCTAAACAAAATCAATGACCCTTGATAACTTCAGAACCATGAACTACTTAGTTCTTGTAACTTGCAGGAATCCCAGTTTAACATTTCACAAGAAATCTTCCCTCTAGAAGATTTGAAACAACTCAGACTTAATCCAAACAACATCAGAATCAGATCACAGTCTTTGTTCTGAAGCATCATTTTCACTGCATAAGTGGAAGTGTGGAGGATAACCTTGAAACGATGCCGATCTTGATAAGTTTTCTTCCATAGAGAGTTAAATGTAAAACAAAAACTTACTTTTTGAACACAAGTTATGGCCTATTGTGTTCTGAGGTATGGGGTTTGCGGGGTTGGTCGTATAATAATTGCAATGAGTTCAGTCGGGTAGACTGCATAGAATCGGAGTTTCCTGATTGGAGCTGTTAATCTGATTCAGTCTCACTCTCAGAGCTGGCCCACTGTTAAGTACTATGCACCGAAAATTAAGGGTGACTTGGTGACAGGATACTCACCTCTGTGGAGTTATTTCAGGCAAGTGGTGGGGAAGTGCTCACCACACCTCAGCATTCACCTTAGTGGCAAGTTGTTGCTTAGCTGTGTGCCCGATTTTAATTGTTCACATAAGGTGCTTTATTTAGAATGAGGTAGAACTCATCTTCACTTCCAGTTGAAGTCCAGCCATACTGATATTTCTGGGATCTCATTGGCACTAGGGTGCCAGGTTCTGATGAATGGGCATGGTGGTGAGAGCATGTTGGGCAGTTGGCTTGGATGAGGAGAGGCAAGACAGTGGGGAAAAGCCTTCAAATGGTACTGGAGGCCTAGCTATAGACAGTGTTTCTTGAGCCACCCACTAATTCAGTGTAGTGGCAGGGTGAGGCATTCCCTTAGGCAAAAGGGACCAGCTTAAGGGCCTGACCTGGATAATGGGCAGGCTCCCACATCCAACCCCCTCACTCCTTACATTATGGTGCGTATAGGACTGGCCCAGTGGCTGGCATTTTTCCATGGACAAACAGGTCAGTGGACCTGGGCCATTCAGCCCAAGGAGAAAACAAGTTTCCAATATTGGACTTTAGTATAAAAATCCTCTAAATCAAGGGGTGGAGGTTAGAAAGACCTTAGGATTAGGGTAAAAGTTGGGCACAACATTGTGAACCGACAGCCCTGTACTGGGTTGTACTGTTCTATGTTCTGTGTTCTAAAACTCCCAGCTGGGCAAAGCTTTTGCAGCAAGTGCTTTTCTAGAAGTCATCATTGATGATTTAGCACGGGTAAGCTTGGCTAAGTGGAGAGTGAGAATTACAACACTTTTAGAAGGTGACTATTACACACTGAGGGATGAATGAGAGATGTCAATTCGATTGGAAGAGTTTGGCTGTTCCATCGGGGAAGTGAGGGGATATGAGGAGAAAGTAAATTGAGTGGAGCATCAAGGTATGTTGGTATGAGGAGAGCTGGGGAGTGTAAGGGTTTTCACCTGAAAGTGGGACAGCACTCATCATCTTAGTTGTTGTGTGGTTATTAAATTTCTTGCCTCATTGAATTCAGCTTCAAAGGGTCAAAATCCTGCTGCTTGTTGCTGTTGAATTCTACACCAACTTGGTTTGAGGGGGTGGTGTCTTTTTTTCCATCTGAAACAAACAGCACTTTACTTCAGTTCCTCAGATCCCACAGAAAGGCATTCGAGGAAAACCCAGAGGCCTTGCGGGATAAACTTTCCATGTCTTGTTTCCATTACTGTAGTCCAGGAAGCAAGGTACATTCAATCTCCATCTCTGAACCACTTCCTTCATCATGTAAATCATGGTGATGCCAATATGTTTTAATCGATCTAGCTTCCAAGAAGCAGTGGCTGAATTAAAGAGCCCTAGTAATGTTCACTTTCCATTTCCTGACCTGTTACCAGCTCCACTATCAAGTCAATTTCAATAAAATCCACCATGGTGGAGCAAATTTGAGCTCCAAGTCTTTCGGACCTCCAGGCAATTTATGATAATCAGCAATTAGGACCAAAATTCTGTGCCAAATCCAGGTTTTAAAAACAGGATTTTGCACAGCATCTTCAGGCCAAATTAGCCCATTTGATCTAATGTTGCATTTCTGTTTTTTTTAAACTTCCTTGCAGTTGGGCACATCTGCTTTGAAGGACATTGATGTACAGAAATCCTCAAAAATCACAGCTCAGAGACGAACAGTGGCCACATGTCATATGTGCTGAGCTAACATCAGAGATTGGCATACAAATTTAATTAGTTAGTCCTTTTAACATATAATGCCTATTAATGTAATTAATTCAGAATATCAGTATAAGCTAAAAAACTCATTGTGGGAAAATGGAAAATATTCATAACAACATAAGGTTTAACATTTTCCCCATACAGTAGAATGAAATTATCCATAAACATGTGCAAAATAACTCACATGGTACACATTCACTGATCAAATTACAGCTTTCCAACAGCATCTCAATAGTCTAAATGGGACATTGTTACTAATATAATGTTCATTATTGGAAAAACTTGAGCCTTATGGTACACCAAAGATCACTTCATGTCAAGCTTCATGATGATCCAAAATGTAATGCAAGTTAGCATTGTATTTCCCATAATGAAGATATAATTTAGTTCTTCAGTAGAGTATTGGTAAGCCTCACACAATAACTCCTACAAACCTGTTATTGTTCACTTCCTCACAATTATTTTAGTGTCTGCTGAGTAATAGAACAAACCTGAAGTATCGCAATCACTGTCCTTTAATGTAGTTGAGCATGATTGTGTTTGCCTGGTGTTAGTGAGGCAGTAGCAGTCTCAAAATAGATTCAATAGACTTCGTGATCTTTAATATTGCATAACATGAGATTTGAGACACAGACAGCCCAAAGATCATGAAGCAGAGATTCTTAATTCCACTGACAACAGGTCACTATAAACATGGAGAAATTAAAGTTAAACTTACTTACTTACAATGAAGCCTGCAATTTCCATGGGATTGAGGAATTCTTTGTCTGTCTACTCCTTTTCATCAACCTTCCTTCTGTAAATACATAAATTAACACTGTGAGCTAAAGGAGCACAGCGGGCCAGGCAGCATCAGAGGAGCAGGAAAGTTGACTTTTCAGGTCAAGACCCTTCTTCAGAAATGGGAGGTGGGGAAGGGAGCTCTAAAATAAATAGTGAGGTGGGGCGGAGCTGTGCAAGGTAAGTGGGATGGTGATAGGTGAATGCTTGTAGGCAATGGTGGGGATTGGTCAGTGAGGTGGAGGGGTTGGATAGGTGGGAGGAAAGATAGACAGTTTGTGTCAGGGTGTGTCAGGTCAAGGAGGTAGGGATGAGGAGGGGGGTTGGTCATGGGATGAGGAGATTTTGAAATTGGAAAAGTCCATATTGAGGCCATTGGGTTGGAGCCTCCCAAGGAAGAATATGAGGTGCTGCTCCTTCAGTTTCTCATTGTGACACTGAAGGAGCCCAGGATAGACATGTCGCCCATGGAGTGGGAAGGGCGGTGGGGAGTTGAAGTGGTTGGCGACCGGATGGTGTTATCATTTGTTGCGAACAGAGCGCAAATGTTCTACAACGTTGTCTCTGAGCATCCACTTTGTCTCACCGATATTGAGGGGACCACATCGGGAGCAGCGGATACAATAGACCGCATTAGCAGATGTGCAGGTGAACCTCTGTCTGATGTGAAAGGTTTGTTTGGTGCCTTTGATGGAGGTGAGGGGAGAGGTGTGGCACTTCCTGTGGTTGCAGGGGAAGGTGCTGGGGTTGTGGGGTTAGTGGAGCTCCTTCATCTGACACCTGAAGAAGTGAGACTTCGACAGCTTGTGTCTTCAAATAAAACTAGATCATGGAATCTGTGCAGGCCCCTTAACCCAACAAGTCCACACCAACCCTCAGAATATCAACCTTAATCCACATATCTCTAAACGCTATGGGCAATTTAGCATAGCCAATCTAACTAAACTGCACATCTTTGGACTGTGGGAGGAAACCCACACAAACATGGGTTGAATGTGCAAACACCACACAGACAGTTGCCCAAGGCTGGAAGTGAACCCGGGTCCCTGACGCAGTGAGGCAGCAGTGCTAACCACTGAGCCATCATGCCGCCCAAACCTGTTGGTCTATAACCTGGTGTTGTGTGATTTTTGACCTCATCCGCCCCAGTCTGACACTGGCACCTCGATATCATGTCCCAGGGATTGCCCTTTATAAACAGAATGCATAAAGCTTATGTTTTGATGTCAGTTCACACTATCAGATACTAACTATCTTATATGAATGCGCATCTGCACAATGGGATTTTTGGTGTTTTTGTTCCTCTTTTTATCCCCTTTACTCTTTACAATACACTATATTTTTTCCATCACAGGCTCACATGAGACACAAAAGTGGCCAAGGAATCTAACATCAGGATACACACAAGAAACACAACGTCCTGATGTATGCATACCTTTACAAGCTCGGATGCACGAATCTCAGTATGGACCCCTCAGCGGATAAATAAGTTGTCACAAGTTAAGGTGCACATCACAGGTAAACAGGAACAGTTGCTGGAGACAGGGTTATGAGTGGGCATTTCCTAATGGTGGAAGGTGGACTGTACAAGTTCAATTGCAAATTGATTCTGAACCTCAGAGGTCGCTGGCCAAAATCTATTCTGGAGCATTAATAGAAAATTTGTGTGGCCTTAAGGAACTGTTATGTGTGAACAATATGTATTCAATTTTAGAGATCAAAGTGAAAAGACTCCATTCATAAATGCGTAATGTCATTGACTCATTTGCAGAAACTTGTGAATTTGTTCAATTAAAGTATGAGCTCATTAAAGACATAAATGATCCTGCGATGAGAACACGCCTACTAAGAGAAGAGAAACCTACACTCAGGTGAAAAATAGATAAGTGCAGAAGTACTGAGGGGAGGATACACATGGTAGAACAAACCAGATCTTGAATTATGCTGACAAAAGAACCATGTTCAAAGGGCAGAACACTCACAGACAAAGGGAAGAATGCAAATACTGCAGTGGGTATCATGCAAAAGCAAAAAGGCATGTCCAGTGGGCAGAAAGCAGTGTTAGCACTCCAAGAAGCAGAATCATTTTGCATGCATGTCTGGATAAAAACAAGCACAACAATCATGTACCGCGGAGTGATATCAAATGGATATGCCAATGAATCACTTTATACAATATAGAATGTTCATGCAGTAAAGTCAGTAGGTGAGACGTGGTTTTGTGACTGTTGGAATGAGAACTGCAGAAGGAGAGCATCAGGTCAACATAGAGTTTCAGATAAACATTGGCTATGCGTCATAACAACCTTTCTGGACGTGTGTGGAGTACCTCATCTTGCCAGTTCAAAAATAAAGTCCTTGAAAGTATACTTGAGCAAACACAATGGCACTAAACTTGTGCCAAAAAGGATAGATTATTATATGAGCTCATTGGAATAACACGAATGAAGGTGTGCTCCAGGAGATAGATTGGAAGCAAACGCCTCTCATCTCATCTGGAACAAGTTAAAGATTGGACTGGAAACCCTCAACATGCCAAAATACATTAACTAGAGGATACATCCCAGAGGAGTACAAAGACATGTTTACAGAGGTAGGACAACTTTCAGAAGAATATAAGTTTGAAGCAGGTGAGAATGCAAGAGCAATTGAGCATCTGCTAAGGAAAATTCCACCTCCCCTCTAATCTTCCCTGAAAGACAAGATGGAGAATTAGAAAAGAAGGAGCAATCAAGAAAGTGGCAATACCTACAGAATGGATTAGCAGCATGGGAGCTGCGAAACAACCAGGGAAGATGAAAGTAAGCAACAACACAATGGATCTAAATAAAGGCATGAAGAAAGCTCACTACCCTTAGAACAATCAGGGAGGCAGCAGCATAGTGCTAAAGCAATAATCAAGAACTCCAAACTAATTTTCAAGAAGCATGTGTTCAAATCCCAGCATGGTAGATGGTGAAATTTGAATTCAATAAAGAGAACCTGGAATAAAAACTAGCCTAATAGAGACCATGTAACAACAATTATTGTTGTAAAAAAAAATCTAATTCACTACTACCCTTTAATGAATGAAATCTGCCACCATTACCTGGCGACTCCAGATCCACAGTAATGTGGTTTACATTTAGCTGGTCCCTGGGCAATTAAAAGTGGATAATAATAAATACTGGCCTAGCCAGTGATACCCATATCTCATGTCTGATTTAAAAGAAAGATGAAGTTATGGTTCAGTTTGACACTAGCAGGACTGTACTTGAAGAAACGCTGATGCAAAGATAAGCAGCTACATTTGCATTCAGGTGTCAACACAAATGGAGCATCACAGTGCCCCAATCAAGAAAGAGTTCTTTTGTTTGTAAATACTTTATTTGATACCGACAAAATATATAGGCAAAAGAATGATAGAAATTGACAGTTGAGTCCAGCCAGAAGCAACTTCAAAACATTTTACTTAAGTTACTCTCACGTGCTCCAAAGTACCTTCAAAGAATATTAATCCGGTGTGTTGTAAAGTGTGTGATTTCTAATTATTTTAATATCATTTATTTTAGTGTTTAGATTTTGAACCAGTGGTATTTGGGTTTGTTCTATGTTAATAAAAAAGATTTAATGAATAAATTGTAAGTATTTCTGTTTCTGTGGTGATTTTTTTAAAACACAACCTGAGTGAGACCCTCAAGTAGAAGTTTGTCTCGGCTGCTATCCTTGGTTTCCCAGATTTCCAACTACTTTACAGACTGGAAGCCAAGAGTACTTTCTTTGGACTCGGAGCAATGCTACCAAGAACTGCATCACCATCTATTAACCAGAGCCTAATGGATAATGCAAATGACTCAACTGTGCACTGCATGACCATTGGGTACATTGCCTCCTGGGATAAAATGAAAGTGGCTTAAGTACTTTGCACAGCCAGACTCCACACTAATCCATGCGCTATTCCTGCACTATCTGTTCTTTGGATAAAACCAATCCATCCTGTGGGTCATCTTTTTGGGTTCACCACAATTTCTGGTGGAGATGATTAGGCCGATGGATGATGTGGAGGTAAGCAGCTCACTCAGTGGTGTTGTGGAACTTCAAGTGTCATTTTGCATTGGCTCAAGTGAGGTTGTATATTGATGCAGAATTCTGGAGTGACCTGTATCTTATGAATCCAGTGTGGGAAGCCACACTCTGTTTGGAAAATGGTGTTGGGAGAATCGTGTTGGGAGGCAGAAATTGAAGCTACATATATTGTCAATCGTATGGGTACTGGAGACCTGACCGACATTGACCCTCATGTGGTTGATTTGCCACAGAGCCTGGATCCCTTGGAAAATACCAATACATATAAAAGACTAAGAAAATCTTCAAAAGCAAGTGCTAGGTATTTACCCCAACTCTTCCCATTTTGCCAAGGTCGGTGATGTAAAAAGAGAATACTGCCGTGAATGTGGACTCCAACATTTAATTGTCAGGGCAGAATTGAACTTACTAATCACACAATTGCTTAGCAGATGGTGACTCAATGTTGTGTTCAAATTGGCAACTTTCAGACAGGGAGGTGAGTAATGGAGCCTACAGCAATTTATGGCAACAGTGATGGAGGACACAGCCACAGAACTCAAGCAGTCGTACCAGGATCTCCACCAGTAGGTGGCACTGGTGAGGGAGGGGAGCTGGAACAGCCGAGTGTCCCCTCTCTGAAACAAAGGATATCTTTAGGAAAAGTTGTGGTATTGTGCACTGACCTTTACATAACTGAGGCCAGGTGCCAACTCTCTGACACCTCCTCCTACCGTCCCCTCGACCATGACCCCACCCTGACCACCAAACCATCGTCTCTCAAGCCATTCGCAACCTCATCACCTCAGATGACCTCCCACCCACAGCTTCCAACCTCATTGTGCCCCAACCCCTCACCGCCCGTTTCTATCTCCTTCCCAAAATCCACAAACCTGACTGTCTCGGCCAACCCACTGTCTCTGCCTGCTCCAGCCCCACTGAACTTATCTCCACTTACCTTGATTCTGTTTTCTCCCCCCCACCGGATCCAGGAACTCCCCACCTACATCCAGGACACCAGCCATACCCTCCATCCCCTCCAAGATTTCCATTTTCCTGCCCCCCCCCCAACATCTCATCTTCATAATGGACATCCAATCCCTGTACACTTGCATTCCCCACATAGATGGCCTAAAAGCTCTCTGCTTCTTCCTCTCCTGCAAGCCCAACCAATCCCCCTCCACCGATAGCCTCATGCACTTAATCACACTCATCCCTGCCCTTAACAGCTTCTCCTACAACGCTTCCCACTTCCTACAGACTAAGGGGGTGGATGTAGAAACCTGCATGGGCCCAAGCTATGCCTGCCTCTTTGTAGAAATCATGGAACAGTCCCTCTTCTGCAGCTACACTGGCCCTATCCCCCACCTCTTCTCCACTATATCGATGACTGTATCGGTGCCGCCTCATGCTCCCACAAGGAGCTTGAACAGTTCATCAACTTTACTAACACTTTCCACCCCAACCTCATGTTCATCTGGGCCATCTCTGATACCTCTCTCTCCTTCATGGATCTGTCTGTGTCCATCTCTGGTGACCGCCTCGAGACCCATATCTATTTCAAGCCAATCAACTCCCACAGCTACATAGAATACACCTCACCTCACCCACCTTCTGCAAAAATGTGACACCCTACTCCCAATTTTGCAACCTCTGCTGCATCAGCTCCCAACATGGGCGTTCCAATCCCAAACTCCAGATGTCTTCTCATTTCAAGGACTACAATTTCCCCCTCTCAGGGGTCAAAAATGCTGTTGACTGCATCTTTTGTATTTCCTATTGGATATAACCTGGTGTCATGTGATTTTTATCCCTGGGACAAACTAACCAGAGTTGTGTGCACATTTTTTGAGTTGTGTTCACCAGAATTTGGATAGTGCTTCAGTAATTATTTATCACGTTAACAACATCTTAGTTAAAGGAGCAAAGTGTACTTAATCTTAAATCAAGCCTGATTGTTTTTTGTGAGATTGGAAACAATCATGTATCTGAAATGTAATATAACTAGCTATGAAGTAATATGTAATAAATCTGTTTAGCCGTCATCAAAAAGAACTTATCTTCTGCCAAAGATTTTGGGCGGGCATCCTTCCCCACACAGTAGTAGTATCTTAGACTGATACCTGCTGGAAGGGTTGGTGATTGCAAATCTACCCAAAGCATCTCAGAAGAAACCAACAGTTACAAGTTACTGGCTGTGTTGGCAACAAACTTTAATATAATCACAAATCAATTTATAGCAACAGCGAATCAAAATTAGTATTCTTTAGGTGTCATGGGGCTGTGTAATATCTGACTGCGGGAATCTGGGAGTCTCCTGTCTCTCACCAATGAACATGGACGTTGCCACTTGGTGATCTCCAATACCTCTGCAGTGATCAGAGTGGTTAACCCTGGAGGACCATGCTCTCCAGCACACACCCTCCCCAACCTCTTTCCTGGAAGTTGCACATTCTTTTCTTCTGAAAATAGAGGTAGCAGAGATCTGAGTGTGAGATAATAACATAGCTGTTGGGTTACAACTGGACTAGTAATCAAGAGACCCAAACTAACGTTCTGAAGTCATGAATTCAAATCCCATCATGCCAGCTGAGGGGATTTAAATTCAATTTATCAATATATCTGGAATATACT
This sequence comes from Stegostoma tigrinum, assembly GCF_030684315.1. Lineage (NCBI taxonomy): Eukaryota > Metazoa > Chordata > Chondrichthyes > Orectolobiformes > Stegostomatidae > Stegostoma > Stegostoma tigrinum. The sequence goes on along the minus strand of NC_081360.1, from coordinate 39,438,851 downwards.
GCAAATCTCAATAATCTTCAAATTACTAGATTCCTTAATCTCGACTGTTCCTTAATGACCTTCAAGGGTGAAATCTACTGTCCTTACCTGGTCTGTGAACTGCCTGCTAAAATTTTTCATCAGGCCACTCAGTTCAAGGCCAGTTAGGGATAAAAACTTGCCTTGCTAAAAATGCTCACATTTCGAGGCTAAATACAAAAAGAGAACATATTTGGAGGATAGTAAATGATATCATTTGTGGACAATGAAGGGATAGGTGTGAGATTTTGATAAGATGAGGTTGATTGGTAATATTGGTCACTTAGATCAGGGTGTGAGGCAGTGCCGAGAGAAAAGAATAAAGGAAGCTGCAGAGATGATGGTTTAAGGAATTCTGTAGAGGAGAATATTTGTGAAGTCAGAGTGTGGCAATTGTCAGGTAAAGTGGGGCATCACTCACCTTCCCTCATGAGATCATTGAACCACTTAGCACATGAAATCTAGTTCAACGGACCAACGTCTGCTGTCATTGTCATTTGTCCTCGTCACTTCCATCCACACCTGCTAGACTTGAGAGGCAGGTCTCTTCTTCTTGTTTTCAGGAAACAGCACTTATTTCTGACTGCCACAGGTTGCAGCAGGACATCCAATGAAGTCAAGAACCAGAAATCCAGGGTGAGGTGGCGGGGGTACAGCCATCCTACATCTCACTTCAATTTTCTGAAATCTGTGGAGAATATTGTCATTCTGAACTCTGGCATGGAGCTCTCAGACTAGATAAAGTCACCACATTCCCAGAAGATCATAGGGCTACTTTTTCATTAGAGACCGGCAACGGATGGTGAATTTAATCTGAGGGTCACCACATCTCAGGCAAGGGACGAGGTTGAAAAGGCAGGACGCTTATGGTGACCTCAGCCAGTGTGGGAATTGAAGCCACATAAATTGTGTTATTCAATTTGATGTCACTCTGCATTGCAAACCAGCCATCCAGCAAATTGAGCTAATTGCCCCTGCAGTAGAACTCCAAAAAGGTGGGCTTTGTCTGTGAGTAGTCAGGAAACTATGGAGTGTGGTGCTATTGTTGTAGCTGAGTTAAACAGCTGCAGCAAAGCCAAGGCTAAGAAAAGAGTCACATTCCCATTCTGTCATCAGCAACACTTACCCCACAACCCTGACAACCACAAAGCAATTGAATCTGTAATGTAAAAATTCAGCACTTCATTTTAAATCTTAGCATCATGCCGAAAAAGAGATTTCACAAAGCCATTAAAACTCATTGTCACATGCCCCGATTTTTCCCAGCAGTATGATGCATGTCTCCTTGCTACAATCGAGAAAAGCATGGAAAATTGCTTTTGAATTATTCTTATCTTTTCTCAATAGGATTTGACAGCTTTGAAGAATAGGTTCTTTCCACATACCCACCTTCTTGCACTTGAGGCGAGTGAGAACAGCAATAAGTGACAGAGAATAAAAATGCCCCACTGCTCCTGGGCTGTGAGAATGTGATGGGTTTACAGTTTTGACAATGTGCATAGACAGGCAAAGAGAATTACAGGTGAAGGATGACAAGCATCTGCTGGTCATGAAAAAAAACAAGATACTGTGAGTCTAAAATGTTAAAGTGAAGCAAAATGCTCAACTAGAAACAATACAACAAATAGCACTTGAGAGAGTAAATAAATCAATCAACTGAGGTGTCATTGATTATCACAGCTGGCAGGTCCATTGTTTGTCCGTATTTCTATATTTTTCTAGTGACCCTACCTACTTTAATAGTGAAAATAGACAGAGTCAATTCTGTAATGGAATAGTGAATAATTCATATTGTGAAGTGTACACAGAATGAAAAATTCTGACCAAGTACTATGTGTGTGTGTGTGCGCGCGCGCGTGTGTGCGCGCAACTGCTGAAAAATGTGTTTTTTGTTGCTGACCACCATGCACTGCTTTCCTTTTAAGAACCCTGTTTTCCAGCCAAATGTATGTGAGGATATCTATAAATATCTACCAAAGATAAAAAGCCTCCATCTTCCAATCAGCAAAAACAGTAATTAAATGTTAATGTACTTGAAACAAAACCATAATTAGAATAGCCAACTGGGAGTATTTTCAAAGGAAGATTAGTCCTTATAGGTCTGTCCTAAGAAGCAATTCAATGAAAAGCTGCTGATGTTTGATGTTACGTGTTGTGTGGAGAAAAGAAAAAGAGCTGATGTTTCGGAGAAATTGCTGCAAAAGGTGCTTGCACAACTCAGTTTGAGTGAAAAAGGATTACCGTCAGGAATAATACAAAAGGACACATAGAAAAATAGAGATACAGAAGATAGGAGCAGGATGAGGCCAGTCGGCCCTTCAAACCTACTCTGCCATTTATCATGATCATGGTTGATCGTCCAATTCAATAGCCTAATCCTGTTTTCTCCCCAGAACCTTTGATCCCATTTGCCCCAAGTGTTATATCTAGTTACATCTTGAATACAATCAATGTTTTGGCATCAACCACTTCTTGTAGTAATAAAAAGTAATAAGAAATAAAAATATTTAGTATTAAAATTCTGATGATGACCATGAATCCTTTGCCAATTGTTGTAAAAACTTACATGGGCCTTTAATGTCCTTTAGGGATAGAAACTGCCATCCTTACCTAGTCTGGCCCTACATGTGACTCAAGAACCTTAGCAATGTGAATGATTCCAACCTGCCCTTTTGGCAATCAGGGATGGGCAATAAATGCAGATCTAACCAGTGCCACCCACATCCCATGAATAAATAAGAAAAAAAAAGGCTCATCTCTCTTTGGGTGAAGAAATGTCTCCTCATCTCTGCCCTAAATTGCCTACCCTGAATCCTCATTCTATGACCCCTGGTTCTGGATACATCCACCATCAGGAACATCCTCCCTGCATCTACCCTGCCTAGTACAGTTATATGTTTCTATGAGATTCCCCCCTCATTCATCTGAACTTCAGCAAAAATATGGCTAACCCAGTCAATGTCTCCTCATGCGTCAGACCTCCACCCCCAGAATCAGCCTGGTAAACCTTTGCTGCACTCCTTTGAGAGCAAGAGCATCCTCCCTCAGAAAAGGCATCAAAAGTTGCACACAATATTCTCGGTATGGCCTCACCAACGTCCTGAATAACTGCAGCAACACATCCCTGTCCCTGTATTCAAAGCCTTTCACAATGAAGGTCAACATACCATTCACCTTCTTTACTATCTGCTGCATCTGCATGCTTACCTTCAGCAACTTTATCAGCTATCAATTCCTGGCCAAACTAGCAAAATGACAAGGGGTCTATAATTGACTGGTAAGATAGGTAGGAGAGCCATTCAAATTGATTAGCCCTTCAGTTTGCGTTAATTTTCTTCCAAAAGACAGAGTACATTTTTCAATTCAATGCATTTCACTGAAAAAAAGATTGGGTGAGAGGAAGAACTCATGGGAGTGGGTGGAAGGAACTAACCATCACAAAGATGTCATCTTGCCCTTTTTGAAAAACCACAACAAGATTTCAACAAACAAGCAAACAATATTTCATCCTTTCATGACTAAGGATGTATTTCTGACGTTTATTCTGAAACTGCTCTGCAACAATTGAATTTTAAACAATGATTTGTTTGAAAAATATATTAAAAGAAGACCACTCAGAGAAAAAAATTCTCAGTATTGGATTCTATTAAACATGATAATTAAAAATCTGTCATCTATTTGTTCTTTTCTCTTGGTTCGCAAAATTAGAAGGACAAGATGTCCTACCTGCTTCAGTGACTTGTTTGTACAGAGATAGCTAAGCAGCCTGTTACCTTTCAATCTCCACCCTCATCAAATACAGGGTGGAAGGACTTACTGCCAGTTGAGGCTGTTAAGTGGACAATTAATGGGTATCTTTCCAGCACCAGGCATCACTTCCCCATAGGCCTGGTAATGAAAAGTTACTAACCTCTAATTGGCCAGCACTTCTTAGTGGGTAGGATCTCCAAAGCCATGTCTCTGATCTCAAGAAAGGCCCATAGCTGACTTCTATATTGCCTGTTTGGACTTGTGCTTTGGTAGGCCTTCCCTAAGGGAGGCAATGCAAGTCTCTCACTAGCTGTCTAGTTGGCAGGCCAGATCTCCTTCTCTACAAAAGTTCACCCGCGGACTTTTAAATACATTGATTCACTTCAGCTCTTTACAAGTTCTATTAACATATAAGAATATGTTAATAACATATAATATATAACATATACTCAGGGCAGCATGGTGGCTCAGTGGTTAGCACTACTGCCCACACCACCCAGGGATGTTTACATTAGGTGGGTTAGACATGGGAGCTGCAGGGTTAGGGGAATGGGTCTGGATGAGATGCTCTTCGGAGGGGCAACGTGGACTTGTTGGGCCAAAAGGCCTTCTTCCACACTGTAAGGATTCTATCATAAGGAAAACTGAAATAACTCACTGAAGGCTGTTACCAAGTTACGCTTTATTTAAACGTTAAGAGTACATGACACTGACACAGCTAGCTCAATGTCAGCTCCTAGAGTGAGCAGAACCCCTGGCACTCCTGTTCATATCTGCCAGCCAGAACACCCTGATTGTACCGGATTAACAGCCCCAATCAGGGAACTCATATTATAGACCGTAAGACATAGGAGCAGAAGATAGGCCACTCAATCATGGCTGATAAGTTCCTCAATGCCATTCTCCCACTCTCTCCCCGTAACCCTTGATTTCCTTGGCAATCAAGAACTTGTCTCTGTCTTAAATATACTCAATGACCTGACCTCTGCAGCCTTCTGTGACAGTGAATTCCAAAGATTCACTACTCTCTGGCTGAAGAAGTTTCTCCTTATCTCTGTTCTAAGGCACCGCCTTCGGGTCCTAGTCTCTCCTATCAATAGAAACATTTTCCCAACATACACTCTGTCCAGGCAATTCTTATTATTTAAGTATTATTTAAGTTTCAATTTGATCACCCCTCATCCTTGCTAAGACCCAGAGTCCTCAAAAATTCCTCAATGTTAAGCTTTTCATTCCCAGGACCATTCTCATGAACTTCCTCTGACCCGCTCCAGGGTCAGTACATCTTTCCTGAGATATGGGGCCCAAAACTGCACACAATACACCAAATGTGGCCATATTCTATGAGGTCCACCTGAATCCTTCCAATCACTATAAAAATCTTTTTATGTAATGTAATGGGAAATGTTTGACTTAAAAAAAAATTCCATTAATATTGACTTGTGCCAAAAGCCTGGTTATGATAAAAATGATTGCAGTTCCTTTCGCTTTTACCAGATGGAGCTAGGTAGAGCTGGAAACAATTAGTAATGCAACAGTGCACTCTTGTGGTTGACTTTCTCTATCTTTTTTAGAATTATATTTTTATGATGAAAATACATGGTGTATTCTTACTCTTTATTCTCCCTGATTTTAATTGCCAATCTTGTCTCTTTTCTTTTAAAGTGCGTTTTAGAGGTGTCTTAGAGTCATAGAGTCATACAATTATACGGCATGGAAAAAGTCTCTTCGGTCCAACTCGTCCCCACTGGCCAGATATCCTAAACCGATCTAATCCCGTCTGCCTACATTTGGCCTGTATGCTTCTAAACCCTTCCTATTCATGTATCCAAACAGACGCCTTTTAAATGTTGCCATTGTAACCGCCTCCACCACTTCATCTGGCAGCTCGTTCCATACACGCACCACCCTCCACGTGAAAAAGTTGCCCCTCAGGTCCCTTTTAAATCTGTCCCCTCTCAACTTAAACCTATACCCCCTAGTTTTAGGCTCCCCTAGACCTTGGCGATTCACCCTATCCAGTCAACATTTATTTGGCTCTGTGAGGAGAACAGGCTTCCCCATTGTACAGGGTGTCACTTACCACTTTGTTTTCTGGGTATCAGTTTTCTTTTCTTCGGCTGTCTATCAGTCCATACTTGACATACCGTTAATTTTGTTTTTATGTTATCACATGCTGGAAGTTACTCTATGACCTGCACTATCAACTGCTAGAGCATATTGATACACAAGACATCCCTTTATCCTCTAGTTCTTCATTTTACCATGTGTTTCTGGGCAAGATTTTACACTCCATCACAAGCAACTTTTATGGCCTGCAACCAGTCCTTTCCACCACACATTGGTACACCCTGACCAGTCTGAAATTTTAGGTGGGGTGGGGTGGGGAAGGCATGGGTGGCTCATCTGGCCTTGAAGGGAATCTATCTAACGCAGCTTTGAATGTGTTCAACAACACAGTAGCCACTGCCCGATGAGGATAGACAATTCTAAAGAGTAATAACCTGCTGAGAGAAACTGTGGCTGCTAGCTCGAAATTCCTCATGAAGAGAAACAACCTCCAAGCATCTCCCTATCAAGCCCCTTCAGAATTCTTTGTTCCAGTGAGATCACTTCTCATTCTTCAAACTTTCTTGATCAGCCAACCACATCTTCCATCTTTGGAGCCATCGCTGAACTGCCTCCAAAGTAAGCACATGACTCTTTAAGTAAGAAGAAACTATTGTTCTAATTGTGGTCTCACCAATGTCCCCTATGGTTGCAATATAAATTCAACGTGCATCAAACCTTTCAAGCAAGCACTTTGCAAGCAGACTTTACAGATTAACGTAATCAAAATCAATAACTTTAATATTGCACATTGCGTAGACTAAAGCACATTGTGAATTCCAGCAGTTAATGTTAACTACATCACTTTGTTATATGAGGTAGTTTAAGTTACCAAAAGTATGTACAGGAATTAAATTGGCAAAATGTAGGAAACGTTCACACACAAGATGCATTTTGATTATTCAATTTCTTGCTTGATTTTTACTGATATGTTACAGCTCAATCAAATTTCCTGTAGACAGATATTATTCTTTTTTATTCATTCACAAAATGATGGCATTACTGGCTAGGCCAGCATTTATTACCCATCTCAGAAGGCAGTTAAGAGTCAATCGCATTGCTTAGTCTGGAGTCACAAGTTGTACAGACCAGGTAAGGATGGCATGTTTTCTTTTCTAAAGGACTATGGTGAATCAGTTGGGATTTTCAAAACAATTGACAATGGATTCATGGCCATCATTAGACTCTTAATTCCAGATTTTTATTGGATTAAAATTCAATCATCTGTTGAGGCAGGATTCAAACCCAGGTCCCGAGAACATTACCTGAGTCTCTGGGTTAATAAGTCGAGTAATAATGCCATTAGGCCAGCACATCCCCAGTTTCTAGTCATTATGGATAATATATCAGTATTAAAATACATTGACATCGGATGTTATGATCCCAGTTTGTGTCACTCTTGAGCAAGTCAAATCCCAGAAGCGAATCTGACTTAATAGACCCTTTTGTTTGTAATTTATTGTGGTAATCTTTCACTTCTCAGTACCAATCCTGTGAGCCAAAACATCTTTTCCTTGAAAAATCACACAACTGAGAGCTTATCTCTTGGGACTACAATACTTACATAGCTAGCCCTGTTCAGTTTCTAGTCACTGGTAGCCTCAGGATGTTGTCAGTGTGGGGATTCAGAGATGATAACACCAGTGAATGTGCTTATGAGTCATTATTCATCAAAGGCAGACTATGCCGTTATATCGGCTAAACTAACATTGTCATCTCGGTTATGCTGAGGTTTGCAGCAATAACTTAAAAGGAGTCAAATGCTGGCAAAAGCATGCTATTCACTTATGGAACTTACAGGGGTGCTAAGGGGTGAGGGAAAGTCACTACTTCATACGTCACATCAGTATGTTGATAGACTCGAGTGAATTCAATAGAAAGCGGAATGGTTGAGTTGGGTCTGGGACAGGAAGGTGATCAGAGAGCAGCGAACTCTCCTTTATTGATGTAATGTGTTGGTCACCCAGCTGACATGGCATCTTCACCAAGTTGGTGTTGACCAGTGCCTTGGGATCTGCTAAAGGCCTAATTCCATAGCTTGGAATGGCCTGGAAGATCTCTCAGTGTAGTCCATATACAATGTGCCACACCAGCCTGAAGTGCTGTGTTCAACATAATTGGAACAGACAGCAAGATGATTTGATAAATACTGAGGAGCCAGTGAACAGGAGCAGTCATCTGAGGAGAAAGATGAGGACATTGAGTTGGAGAAAGCTGACTAAAAAAAGAATAAATGCAAAATACTGTGGATGCTGGAAATCTGAAACAAGCACTGGTAATGCTGGAGAAACTCAACAGTTCTCGCAGTGTCTGTGTAGAGAGGAACACAGTTAAGGTTTTGAGCCTGGTATGACTCTTCCTCAGAACAGAGAGGAGCCAGAAAATGGTGAGATTTATGCTGTTAACAGAAGGAAGGACAAACAAATGAACCAGACTTTGAAGGTTCCCAGAGAAAAAAATAAAGATATTGGTCATGATGGTAAAGGAAAGTTAGGGATGTGAAACGGGTGTAAATGAAGGCGTGAAAAGGAGAAAATGGGCCTGTTCTCTGGGAGTGGAGTCAACAAGACACAAACATGACACAGCTGGTGGTGGCGGAGGAAATGTATGAAAAATAGAAGACAGAGGTCATGCTGTTGTCAGCTTCAATACTGATCCCAGTGGCTGGAAAGTGCCTAATGGAAAATGAGGTATTGCTCTCCCAACTTGCATTGTGCTTCACTTTAAAGAAAATTGAAGATATCTTTGACCATGACAAAGCTCAGGTGCATGAGGCAGTACAACTCACACAGGACCTGATTGACATTCAGTTCCAGTAGATGCTAGCTGGTGCAGCACTCCATTATGGGCTATCAAGGGCAAGATGCCATCATTTGCTTTACATTGTGGGAGAAAACTGTGGCCTTCATTAATTTCCCTTACATTCCATTTTGCTGCCTCTTAATAAAAGTTCAAGTTAGGACTTGTCCCACTACGTGCTGTATATGATGTTGCCTTAATCGAAAATGTCAAGATGCAGGTGACCACTGGACCTTGGGAAAAAAGTAACGGAGACCCAAAGTGTTCTTCAGACGGGATGTATTGAAGGACAAGTAAAGTGTGTGGCCTGCTGGTTAAATAGTGGCTAGCACAAAGGTGTACCCAATGAATGGCCGAACACTCGGAAGTTCAGAGTAACAGAGGGATCTTGGGGTGGTGGTCCATAAATCCCTGAAGGTGGCAGGATAGGTGAAGAAGACAAATGGCACACTAGCCTTTATCAGTATTGGTACAGATTATAAGAGCAGGGGGTCATACAGGAACTGTACAAAGCTGTGTACAGTTCTGGCCAGGCATACTATAGGAACAACATTTTACACTGAAGGGGATGCAGTAGAAATTCACAAGGATGTTTCCTGGGGTGGAGCAGTTTAGCTATGACAAGAAGCTGGATAGCCTTGGGTTGTTTTCTTCGGAGCAGAGAAGACTTGGGGGACCTGATCAAGGCGAAGATTATGAGGGGCGTGTATGGAGGGTGAATGGAAAGCAGCCATTCCCTTAGTTGGAGGGTCAGTAACAAGGTGGCATCATTTTAAAATGAAGAGTCAGAGGTTTAAGAGAATTTGAGAATTCTTTTCACCCGGAGGAGGGTGGGAATCTGAAATGCACTGCCTGGGAAGGTAATTGAGGCGGAAAACCTAACGGCCTTTAAGAAACACCTAGATGAGCATTTGAAATATCGTAACATTCAAGACTACAGGCCAAGTACTAGAAAGTGGGACTGGAGTAGATTTAGAGTAGATCTTGTCAGTGCAGACTCAAAGGACCAAAGGGCCTCTTCTGCAGTGTACGATTTTGTGATTCTATGAATGGAGTTGCATGTGTGAAGGAGCATTGGCCATAAACAGTGTGGCTTTGTGGCTGCTGTACCATTAAGCTGCCAGTGAGGGCAGCACTGTTGTCTATGCTCATCTGGGTGCACAGCAGCTTCTCAAAGGGAAGCCAATGCAAGGGGTTCTGACTTTTGGAGGATATCTGCAGTGGCAAATTCTTCTGGGGAAAGTGCATGGTAAAATGTGGTGAGAATCAGACATGAGCAACACCATAGGGTGAAGTGGAGACAATAAGGACTGCAGATGCTGGAAGCTAGAGTCAATAAGTATGGAGCTCAGCAGGTCAGACAGCATCCGAGGGGAGCAGGAAAGTCAATGTTTCGGATCAAATCTCTTCATCAGGACTGGGGAGGGGGAGGAGATCTTTGAAATAATTAGAGGAAGGGGGTGGGGCTGTAAGGTCCCAAGGCAAAATATCATATCACCCCACCAACCTCCGAATCCAATGTGCCATCCTCTGACATTTCTGCCACCTACAATGAGACCCCCCGCCACCAAAAAGATATATCCCTCCACATCCCATCGCTTTCCACAGGGACTATTCACTCCAAAACTCCCTCGTCAGCTCCACATTTCACATAAATCCCTCCACCACACCCAGTACCTTTCCCTGTAACCACAAGTGATGCTACACCTGCCACCACACCTCCCCTCTCACCTCTGTCCAAGGTCCCAAAAAATCCTACCAAATCTGGCAGAGATTCACCTGCAAATCATCCAACCTCATTTACTGTTTCAATTGCTCCAGATGTGGTCACCTCTATATCAGGGAGGCCAAACACCATCTTGGGGATTGGTTCGCTGAGTATCTGTGCTCTGCTCACACTAACCAACCCAAATTTCCAGTTGCCATCCACTTAAACTCCTCCTCCCACTCCCCTGTTGACATGTCCATCCTTGGCCCCCTCCACTGTAAGAGTGAGGCCAAACGTAAACTGGAGGAACAACACCTTGGGAGGTGTTTGCCTTGGGAGCTTACAGCCCAATGGCCTCAATATTGACTTCGCCAGCTTCAAAATCTCTCCACCCCCAATCCGTCCATCTTCCTACTCACCTATCCGTTCCACTGTTCCTGCTGACCAACCACAATAACCCTCTACCAGCATCCATGTATCTCCAACCCACCTATCCTCTCCCCAGCCCCACACCCCTCACTCTGGGCCACCCCTCTCCCTTCCACAGTCCTGATGAAGAGTTTCAGCCTGAAACTTTGACTTTCCTGCTCCTCAGATGTTGTTTAACCTGCTGTGCTTTTCCAGATCCATATTTATTGGCCATAAGGTGAGGTGATAATAAATGAAGTGAGTTTTCCCACATATAACGAAAAATCTCACTCAGCAGCACAGTGAGAATCCCTTCAAAATAATCAATGCAATTCATGTTTATCCAAAAATATGCAGGATTCAGTCCTAAATATAATCTGAAAAATATGTTTTAACATTTAACATAATAGTATATCAAGAAAACCACAAGAACAATTATTTCTCCAAACTTCCTTTGATGTTTAAATCTTAACTTATGCACAAAAAATTGCAGAAAAATTTTTAAGGAAAATGCACAAATAAACAGCAAAAGTGAGGTCAAAGCCATAGATGAAGATTGTGAAGTTAAATAAAATTATCAAGGGACATGACTTTATTGGGCTAAAACATAGCTTCGCACTTTATCTTAAACAGAAACAGAAAAGGTTCAAAATATTCAAAGGGTCAGACAGCATTTACAGAGACAGAAACAATTCATGTTCGAGTCAATGATCTTTTATTAAACCAACATGAACCTGAAACATTAACTCTGTTTTCTCTCTTCATTCCTGAGTATTCCCTAGCACTTGCCATTTACATTGGATTTATAGTATCCATCTACAGTTTTATCTGTACTGGTAGAGAGAATTCTACAACTAAATACCAGTCTGGAGTAACTATTCAAATGCAGTTATCTTTTCCAGTTGTATGTAGATTTTATTAAGCTTGTTTGACAAATTCAACTGGCAATATTATTTCATGAAAAACTGATCATATTTTCAATTAGTGGCATATCGCTATTGTCCTTTAATGAAAATTAATGTTCATTTTGTGAATTGATGGAATTTGAACAAATAGCTCTGGGCTTGTGTAATCTACTACTTAAAGCTAATCATTAATGGACCAGAATGATGAGTTACCATTCTCTATTCCCAAAGATAAAATTTAAATTATAGAATAAACTTACCCGGCTACATGTAACAGCTTATGAAATCATATTTTTTTTCCCAAAAACTTAATTACTCGTATGTCAGGCCCAGAAAAACCAGCATTCAATCTCCTACACAGAAAATGAAAATTTTGCAACTGTGCCCATTACTAATATTATGAATCAAGTAATCCCTCTGGATTGTAATATTGCAAATATGGATTTAACACGTGAAAATTTATTTAAGTTTTGTGCACTGACAGGAATACCCAACATTACCATTTTTTAATCTGGATCAAGCCATATTGGCAATTGAGGATCTAAATAAAACAACTATTTCTAACATAAGAGATAATAAAAGTGTGGAGCTGGAGGAACACAGCAGGCCAAGCAGCATCAGAGGAGCAGGAAGGCTGACGTTTCAGGCGTGGACCCTTCTTCAGAAATGGGGGAAGGGAAGGCAGGTTCTGAAATAAATAGGGAGGGGGAGGCGGATAGAGGAGAAGATAGGTGGAGAGGAGACAGACAGGTCAAAGCGGCGGGGATGGAGCCAGTAAAGGTGAGTGTAGGTGGGCAGGTAGGGAGGAGATAGGTCAGTCCAGGGAGGACAGACAGGTCAAGGGGGTGGGATGAGGTTAGTAGGTAGGAGATGGGTGTGGGACTTTTGAGGTGAGAGTAGGGGATAGGTGTGAGGAAGGACAGGTTAGGGAAGCAGGGATGAGGTAGGCTGGTTCTGGGATGCAGTTGGGGTAGGGAAGATTTTGAAGCTTGTGAAGTCCACATTGATACCATTGGGCTGCAGGGTTCCCAAGCGGAATATGAGTTGCTGTTCCTGCAACCTTCGGGTAGCATCGTTGTGGCACTGCAGGAGGCCCAGGATGGACATGAAATGGGAGAGGGAGTTGAAATGGTTCGCAATTGGGAGGTGCAGTTGTTTCGTGCGAACCGAGGTGTTCTGTAAAGCGGTTCCCAAGCCTATTTCTAACACTTTGGACAAAATCTTCTCAGGCCCTAATGACATGAGCCCTGGTGAATAATCTGGGAGAATTGCAAGAGATTTTGAGTGACGACTACCTCCATAAGTCCTCCAAATGCCAGTGAAATGGGGCATCTCTTCCTCAAGCAGTTGCAGAGATTAGAGTCCCAACTCGAATCTAGGTTCCCAATTCTAACCAGACAAAATACCCACTGAGCTGTCAGTACCTGAGCTGGTGGAACATACAGGAGGCAGGCTTGCCAATATTACTGAATAAAGGCCTAACCTGTTCAGCCATTCTTGATAAGTCAACCACTTCACCATTGGAGTTAGGCTAGTGAATCTCTTTTGAACAGCCTCAAATGCCAATACATCCCTTCATAATGCAGGCACTAAAACTATACATATTACTCCAGATGTGGCCTCACCAAACTGTTCACTTTAATGCAGACAACATACAAAGGCTACAATCAAGTGTACTGGGATTGTTGTGGGACCAACCCTGCATAAATCATCCACACTTACACCAATCTTGTGGGTGAGGCTATAAAATCATTGATGATTTCACACATCCCTACAGGCAATGTTTCATTCTATTTTTCAAATGAGTGCACTGCCATTCAAGGCTGCGAGGTGTACAATGGCTGCTCACAACTTACTAGCCTGCCTCACCAATTGTGGTTTTCTCACAACTGTGAAATGACTTGTGCAAATAATTTAACTTAGAATTAGCTGAAGATAACACACAATCATACAAATTGAGAAAATGTATTCATTGTCAGAAAGGTTCAAGGAGTGTAGAAATAACCAGGTCTACCTATAGTGCTGACTGTTCAAGGGCTGCTTGTCATATAAAGAAAATTACACAACAAAAGGACATCCAAATCCAGTTCATTCATCCTGGAAATGGGTTTCAATTTGGTTCTGTCTGGTTTCTCATGCTCAACATTGCATGACTCTTGTGAAGTCCCTCCCAGTCGATGTCATGGTTCTAATCAGCTGTCGACACCTCTTCCCCCACCCCAGCCCAATTTCCTCTGCATCCAGTACTTTCCCCATTTGTTGGTACAAGTTGTAAAGGGCACAAAAGCGACAATGATATGGTACACCCTTCCTGGGTTATATTGTAAGGCTGTGCCTGAATTGTCCAGATGTCAAAACCTCATTTTAAGGAGGCCTATAGTTTGTTCTACTATTGCCCTGGTGGATGCATGGGCAGTATTATAACTTCATTCAGTGTGTGTCTGAGGGTTTGGTAAAGGAGTCATTCACCATATGTGGAAGGATAATCTTTGGGTCCCTGCAACAATCCTTGTGTAGCCAAAGAACCTTGGAAGCAGGCAAGAACCTGTGAGTTCTTTAGTACAGTATGTAAATATCAGGGCAGCTCTGAGCATGTTCAGTGCAGACCTCCAATATCTGGCATCAACAGTCACAGACAATTTAAATACTTCTGGAATGGAAGCCTTCTTGATTGACAGGCTCTGCAGACTGGTAATAGGGCACTCTCAAAGCAGGGCAGTTTCAAATCTGAATCTCATTGCTCCTAGGGGAAGGCAGCGTTAGTGACGATTCTCCACTGCATGGGCTCGCCTTGTCATGGAGGAAAGATGTGAACTTGTGTAATCTTGCAAAAATTGACATTATTGCATGTCAATCCCAGATTCAACTGTGCATTAAGGATTATGAGATCCTTCACAGGCCCCCATTATTACTTGAAACAAGTCACCAGCAAAAAAATCCCAGGCAGACATAACCTTGATTGTCACCAGGATGTGATGCTCACATATTCATTCTTGCACAAGTCCTCCTTCAGCAGATGGAGCATTTCAGTGATGATGGCTCAGGACATCTTTAATCTGACCCTTCACTGTGTTTACAAAAGCTGTAGAATATCAGAGCAATGTTATTAAAAGCAAGGTCCATTCCTTCCCTTCCAGCTTCTTGTGGGATCTTCACTTGTGACTTCTCACTCTGGAGACTGCATGGCATCTTCTGGAGATTGCCGTTCGTGCTTGGCTTTCTGACAATGTTGCAATTGCTCTGTCCTTCAATACTGTCTTTGCTTGTGCAACGAGGCCACAGGAATCCACCAACCATGAGATCCATGAGCTAATAACCTGTGTGGAATGTTAAAAAGAGAACTGTGTTTCAGTAATGGCGCTCCTGTGCCCGCACATCAATCACTATGAAGCATCATGTTGTACCATGACACAGTATGGCAGGCAGACTTCACAACGAATAAAATCATATTTTAGTCAGGGGCTCTGAGGTATTGAAACCTTACCCAGAAGTATGTTGCAGAACCAAAGTGCTTATGTTAAGTTGGGGGACTGAAATTCTGTCCTTAATTCACCATCATAGCACTCACTTCCAAACAAAAGCCACTCTTGAACATCACAGATGCTGTACACATATAGTTTGATGTGCGAATGTGGCAGCTTCAAAGCATTGTCCTTTAGCATCAGGTATGATGTGTGATACAAAATGGTAAATCCAAATGAGTTAGTACCTAAACTGCTCTGCTTATCTGATATGACAGAGGCAATTAATGCAAATTGTGTCATGGTCTTGATTGATTGAGTTCATAATTCTTAATGTTCACTCTCACTAAAAGAATGATCAGCCAATGAGTTATAATTAGTTGCCAGATGAATGGTATTACTCTGTGTGGGGTGGTAGCCATTTTGTCTTGTTATTGCACTTTGGATTAATAGCAATATTTCAGCTGTCTGTCCATCTGAGACACGGGCTAACATGTTCATCCTTCATATAGCCTTTGTTGTTGATGTCTTTCATCCTTGATGATCGTTCCACTTCCAATTGTTTCTGTTCATCCCCTCTATATAACCATCAACATCTATTCATTCTCCTCATGTTGGGGTCAGAGTGATATTCACATGTGTAGACCCCTCAACCCAGAGGTTCTCCTCTTCTCCTTTGCTCTATGAGACTCCACTTTTCTGTTTTGAATTGCCCTTTCTCACTATAATCATTCCTTCTGCAGCTCAGTCCAATGAACACAGACACCAGACTTGACCTTCTCATTATGCCTGAAATCCACAATCTTTGCCATGATAATCCCTGATCATTAACAACCGGATTAACTGGACTAACCATGACTGCTCCTCAGATTGACTTGGCAGGACAACTGCGACTGAGAACAGCTCAGCCTAATACATCAATCTCCAAAGCAACAGCCTTGACTGTTCTAAGTGACCTATCTATAATCCCCACGCTGGTTGCACTTGATCTGCAGGACTGTGGTCCAATTCCCAGGCTGCAAGGACAAAAATTTCCAAGAATCCTGTAAGACTGTGCACCTGACTGACTGCGTCTCTGATCAGAGGAGCCTTTTGAATGGCTGTGACAGTATCCCTGACTATCAATATCCAGTACCTTTGACCCACTAATGACCCTTGAATATTCAGGCAGGGCCATTTGCTTGAGGCATATTTCAGGACCTCAATATGTCCCAGGATAAGTAGACTACTTGACATCTCCTCCAACCACCTATAAATTTCAGACAGGCTAGAAGTGGGCAGGTAGAGCCAGAGAGCTACCCATTAGATTTTAGATGTTCCCCACCCTTCCTCACTAGCAGAGGAACATAAAATTCAAAGTGTGAAGCTGGATGAACACAGCAGGCCAAACAGCAACTCACGAGCACAAAAGCCGACGTTTTGGGCCTAGACCCTTCATCAGAGAGGGGGATGGGGAGAGGGTTCTGGAATAAATAGGGGGAGAGGGGGAGGCGGACCGAAGATGGAGAGAAAAGAAGATAGGTGGAGAGGAGAGTATAGGTGGGGAGGTGCATCCCAAAACCAACCCAGCTTGTCCCCGCCTCCCTAACCTGTTCTTCCTCTCACCTATCCCTTCCTCCCACCTCTAGCTGCACCTCCATTTCCTACCTACGAACCTCATACCACCTCCTTGACCTGTCCGTCTTCCCTGGACTGACCTATCCCCTCCCTACCTCCCCCCACACTCTCCTCTCCACTTATCTTCTTTTCTCTCCATCTTCGGTCTGCCTCCCCCTCTCTCCCTATTTATTCCAGAACCCTCTCCCCATCCCCCTCTCTGATGAAGGGTCTAGGCCCGAAACGTCAGCTTTTGTGCTCCTGAGATGCTGCTTGGCCTGCTGTGTTCATCCAGCTTCACACTTTGTTATCTTGGATTCTCCAGCATCTGCAGTTTCCATTATCTCCGAACATAAAATTCAGCTATGTGTGATCAATTACAGTTTTGAAATTAGCTGCCATTAATTCACGAGAACATAAGCAGTAGGGATCTTCCAGGATTTTAAAACCTATGTCTCATGGCATTTGGTCTCAGTTGTGAAATCTGATTTAAAAACATGTATTTTTGAGTTTTCTGCCACAGGATGAAAAGTGTACTTCTGTTAAAATAACAGCATGTTAAGTCCATGATTTTTAATGTTTCAGAATGTAATAAGATGTCTCTAGACAAATACATTATAAGAACCCCAAATGTCTTTGGTTAACTAGATTATAAACACTGTTAACCATGAATATCATAACTTAAATAAGCAAATTTTCTTGTCAGCACTCATCCAGTCAGTGCTATAGACTCAGTTTTGCAGATCCTGTTGCACCTCTCCAGCTTTATAGATTCTGAATTGTGAGCCTACAAAGCTGAAACAGTCAGTTTGATACCAATGGACCATTTTGGGAAATAGTTGACAGAGAACTGACAAGCTGATAACACACATCACTAGATATTCAATACAAATGTAATAAGATTTGAACCTGAGACCACAAAGGAGTAAGCCAGGTGTTTTTAACCGATGCTTCACTGAACAGTATTATCTTGACTTTGCTTACTATTACAAAACATACTGTGCTGTCTACTAATAACAGAAAATATTAACAATAACACTAAGATCCCATCAAGATGATGGCCCAGTGCAACTATTAATCCAGAAACTCAGCTAATATTCTGGGGACCCGGATTCAAATTCTACCATGGCAGATGGTGGAACAAAAATTCAATAAAATAAATCTGGAATTAAAGAATCTACTGGTGACCATGAAACCATTGTTTACTGTTGGAAAAACCCATCTGGTTCATTAATGTCTGTTAGGGAAGCAAATCTGCCATCCTCAGCTGATCTGGCATACATGTGATTCTAGACCTACAGCAATGTGGTTGATTCTCAAGTACACTCTTAAATGGCCTAGCATGTCACCCTGCGTTTCAATCATTATGAAGGCTCAACAAAAAAAAAAGAAACTAGGTGGGCCACCTCGTATTGGCACAGGCTCTGGAAAAGACAATGGCAAAAACAGCCCTTAAAACCTGCAAAGTCCACCTTACTAACTTCTGGAAATAGTGCCAAAATTGGGAGAACTGTCTTACCAACTAGTCAAGCAACAGTATTGTTGCCTTACAGACAATATCCTAAATGTTACCTTCATCATTCCTGGATATGCCCTGTCCCATTACAAGAAAGACACAGCAGAGGTGGTGCTGCGGCAATATACAGTCAAGAGGGAGCTGCCCTTAGAGTCCTTAACATTTCCTCTGGACCACACAAAGTCTTATTTTTTCAGGTTAAGCATGGAGAAGGAAACTTTCTGCTGATTACCATGAACCATCCTCCTTCTGCTGATCAGTTCTCCACTATGCTGAACAACTTGGGCGATGTCCCTTTGCGTTCGAGCTTTTAGCAGTTTTTCTACGTTTAAACAAATATTTTGTTCTTTTGTTCTCCTTTCTAAAATGAACAACTTCAAATTTCTCGACCTTATATTCCATTTGCAAACTGTACTTAACCTATTAATATCTCTGTAAACCATTGAAAATGAACCACTTATCCCCACTAGCTATTTCCTGGCCAAGAGCTAATTCCCTACCTATACTGTCTCCAATACTCTGGGGTTTTAACTTATGACTTGGCGGACAGCTCCTGGAAGTCCAAATACAACTCATCAACTGGTTTCCACTCCATTCTCTTTGGTTGAGACTTCCTCAAAAAGTCTAATTAGTCAGATATGATTTCCCTTTTGTAAAGCCTATTTAACTCTGCTTGATTAGATTATTATTTTCCAAATGTCCTGCTATTATTTTCTCAATAATTGATTCCAGTACTTTTCTCACTATAGATGTTAGGCTCAACTAAAAGTTATTTCAGAGATAGTAGGAGCCGCAGATGCTGGAGAATCTGAGATGACAAGATGTAGAGGTGGATGAACATAGCAGGCCAAGCAGCATCAGAGGAGCAGGACCGCTCCCTTTTTGAACTGGGATGTCACATTAGGCTTTTCCAAAATCTCCGATTCTTCTCCAGAATCCAATGATTTTTGGAAAAGTAGAACTAATGCATCTAATATCTCTGCAGCCACCTCTTATAAGATCCTTGGGTGCAAGTCATTACGGCCAAAGGACTTTTCTGCCTTTAGCTCCATTAGTTTGTCTAATACTACTTCTTTAGTGATGGTGACAGTACTTAATTCTTTTAATATTAATAGAATGTTTGAAATGTCTTCCACAGTAAAGACTAACACAAAATATCTGCTTAACTCCTCTGCCTTCTCCTTGTTCCCCAAAACTGTGTCTCCAGATCATTTTCTAAGAGGCTTAAGTTTCACTTTCACCTCTCTTTTCCTCTTTATACATTGCCACCTGTTTGAGATGAGTGACAATAAAGACCAACTCCAACAACAAAGACTCTAATGATATTTCTTGACATTCATGACAATACTATTGCCAAATATGGTGCAGAATCCTCTACCATCAACGGCTTAGAGATTATCATTGATCAGAACTGAATTGGTCAAGGCACATTCATGCTGTGGCTACATGTAAAATTGTACTTGAGATCAGGATTGCTGTGGCGAACAACCAATCTCCTGATTCTTCCTGTCTATCATCTAGTCACATGTTAAAAAAATGGTTTTTTTTCTGGTGGACAGAAGTTAAACATTAATGGAATTGTAGCCCTTCTATCATTATTAAGGCACAAGTCAGTAGTGTGAAGGAACACATTCCATTTCCCTGGATGAGTATCGCTTCAACAACTCTCAAGCTCAACATTATCAATGCAAAACAGTTTGTTTAATCAGTAGTCCATCCAATGTTCAATTAAATGTTCAATTCCTCCACCAGTGACATACAGTGGCAGCAGTGTGTACTATACGTAACATACACTGCAGCAATTTACCAAGGCTCCTTTGACAGTGCTGTCCAAACTTTACCACTTGCACAGATAAAGGCAGTAAATACATGATGTGGTAGGCTCCCCCATCATTGAGGATGAGTAATTTGAAAGACATAATATGACATGGGGTAGCGTCACTAGCTTAGTAATCTAAGAGTCCCAAGGTAATGTTCTGGGGATATCTAGTTAAATCCCACCATGGCAAATGGTGAAATTGGAATCCAATATAATCTAGCATTGCCAATTCTTGCATAAACGCATCTGGTTCACTAACAAACACCCTTTAGGAAAGAAAATCTACCATGCCTTGCACCCTAGGCCCGCATTAATATGGTTGATGCTTATCTGCATTCTGAAATAGCCTAATAAACCATTCAATTATATCAAACTTCTACAAAATCTAAAGAAAGGAACGAAACTGGCCAGCTCACCATGGCATTGACACAGGCGCTGTTAATGACAACAGAAAATACAGCTCGGTCAATTCTGCACATTAAGCTATGTGAACCTTTCGGTTGGTTTCCCTAGAGTACAGGTACTGCAGAGGCCATGTGGGAGCTAGGATCTCCATTGTATGATACCTGCAACCTCAAGGAGCTACTACTCCATTAATAATTAAGTGGTTTAAGTTTAGCAAAGAGTGTCACTTAAGTGGTGTCACTAGTCACAGAAATGTCATTATGGATGTAAAGATCTGTTATCCAAATTGCAGCCACTTTACTTGCCTTCTGCAGCTCTGCGTCATGACTGGGTAGTTGGAGGTTTGCAAATGCTAAACAATGGCAGCACTGTTTACACTGCTTTAAGCATCCTCTCAGACAGGATTAGTTACGTAGCCATATTTTATTAGGGCTATGGGTAGCAAAAAGTAAGCATTATTATGTATTGGATATCATCACTGAGCTTATTTCTTTCTGTGACGCTATTCATGAAGTTAGAGGAAAAAAAAGGAGTTATCTTACAGAATATGACAAATTGTGTTTACATAAATAATTGCTTCAAAAGACAAGACGGCATTTATACTGGGTCATCCTTACATTGAGCAGTATTTGGGCCAAGCTCTAATTGCTTCTGGAGGTCTGTGCAGCTGGCAGTATTTGTACCAGGTGGGATTTATGCTGAGTGTTAATTATGCCAGATGGTATTTACTCCTTACAGGATTTATGCAGGGTGATATTTGCATGACACTGTCGTTTTACTAGGCGCTATATATGTCCGGTAATATTTACTCATGGACATATTCACTCCATGCAGTATTTACACTTGGTGGTATTTACCACAGGCACTATTTTCACTTGACAGTATTTATGCTGGGCAATGTTTACACTGGACAGCATTTACACTGGAGTATTTACACCCAGCTGTATTGATTTTGGGCAGAATACGCTGTCGGAGGATTAACATGAGACAGGATTTGCACCAAGGCCCCAAACCCCACCTCTTCCTCCGTTACATTGATGACTGTATCGGCGCCACCGCTTGCTCCCCAGAGGAGCTCGAACAGTTCATCCACTTCACTAACACCTTCCACCCCAGCCTTGAGTTCACCTGGGCCATCTCCAGCACATCTCTCACCTTCCTGGACCTCTCAGTCTCCATCTCAGGCAACCAGCTTGGAACTGATGTCCATTTCAAGCCCACCAACTCCCACAGCTACCTAGAATACACCTCCTCCCACCCACCCTCCTGCAAAAATTCCATCCTCTATTCCCAATTCCTCCGCCGCATCTGCTCCCACGATGAGGCATTCCACTCCCGCACATCCCAGATGTCCAAGTTCTTCAAGGACCGCACCTTTCTCCCCGCAGTGGTCGGGAACGCCCTTGACCGCGTCTGCCGCATTTCCCGCAACACATCCCACACACCCCGCCCCCGCCACAACTGTTCGAAGAGGATCCCCCTCGTTCTCACACCGCACCCCACCAACCTCCGGATACAACGCATCATCCTCCGACACTTCCGCCATCTACAATCCGACCCCACCACCTAAGACATTTTTCCATCCCCACCCTTGTCTGCTTTCCAGAGAGACCACTCTCTCCGTGACTCCCTTGTTCACTCCACACTGCCCTCCAACTCCACCACACCCGGCACCTGCCCCTGCAACCTCAGGAAATGCTACACTTGCCCCCACACCTCCTCCCTCACCCCTATCAGGCCCCAAGACGACTTTCCATATTAAGCAGAGGTTCAGCTGCGCATCTGCCAATGTGGTATACTGTATCCATTGTACCCGGTGTGGCTTCCTCTACATTGGGGAAGCCAAGCGGAGGCTTGGGGACCGCTTTGCAGAACACCTCCACTCGGTTTGCAATAAACAACTGCCCCTCCCAGTGGCGAACCATTTCCACTCCCCCTCCCATTCTTTAGATGACATGTCCATCATGGGCCTCCTGCAGTGCCACAATGATGCCACCTGAAGGTTGCAGGAACAGCAACTCATATTCCACTTGGGAACCCTGCAGCCCAATGGTATCAATGTGGACTTCACCAGCTTCAAAATCTCCCCTTCCCCCACCGCATCCCAAAATCAGCCCGGTTCGTCCCCTCCCCCCACTGCACCACACAACCAGCCCAGCTCTTGCCCCCCCCACACTGCATCCCAAAACCAGTCCAACCTGTCTCTGCCTCCCTAACCTGTTCTTCCTCTCACCCATCCCTTCCTCCCACCCCAAGCTGCACCTCCATTTCCTGCCTACTAACCTCATCCCACCTCCTTGACTTGTCCGTCTTCCCTGGACTGACCTATCCCCTCCCTACCTCCCCACCTATACTCTCTCCAACTATCTTCTTTTCTCTCCATCTTCGGTCCCCCTCCCCCTCTCTCCCTATTTATTCCAGAACCCTCTCCCCATCCCCCTCTCTGATGAAGGGTTTAGGCCCGAAACGTCAGCTTTTGTGCTCCTGAGATGCTGCTTGGCCTGCTGTGTTCATCCAGCTCCACACTTTATTATCTTTACTTCACTGGAGTTTAACTGGCAGGTTTACATTGGCTGGTATTTACTCTGGATTGTATTTACACTATAGGATTTACTCCACCATATTTTATACTGGGCAAGGCTTAGACTGTGTGACACTTACAATGGGTGGGACTGACTTCAAAAGGTTTTACACAGGATGAGATCGACAGTGGGTATGATTTATTCCACTAGGTTTTACACTGGGCTAGAGTTACAGCAGACCACATATACACTGGGTGGTATTTACACTGCGTGGGATTTACTCCACCAAGTTTTACACAGAGTGAGATTTACTTCAATGTGTTTTACACCCGGCAGGATTTACAGTGGGCCATCTTTACACCAAGCAGCATTTTCACCAGGCAGTACTTATATAGGCTCATATTTAAACTGAGTGGGGTTTACAGTGGGTGGTATTTTTGCTGCCATATTTACACAAGGCAGTATATGCATCTGTTGGTATTTATACCTGGAACACTTGTGACAGAGAGTATTTACACCAAGTGGTATTTACACTGAGCGGTATCGATACTGAACATGTTTACCTTGTGCTTAGTCAAACATGCTCATAATCGCACTAAGTGGTGTTTACATCTGGTGGGATGGTATTCATATCTCTCAGTATTAACATTAGGTATTATTATGTCAAATGGTATTTAAACTAGGCAGAATTTACAACTGACAGTATTTGCATCTAGCGGCACTGACGTTGGGTAGTAATTATGCTGGGTAGTATTTACACAAGACAGCCTTTGCACGAACAGTGAAGTACACCAAGTGGTACTTACTTCAGATATGACTGACTCCAGGCTGTATTTACTCCAGGTGATATTTACACTGGGAGTGATATATGTCAGGTGAGATTTACACTGGGCAGCATTAATACCAGGTCATATTCACAGCAGGTGAAATGCTTACATGGTGGATTTACACTGTGCAGAATTTACAGCATGAGATGTTTATTGCTGGTAGGATATACACCAAGTGATATTTGTCCTCTGCTGTACTTACACACGAACAGCAATGAAGCTGGAGAAGTTTACACCAGGTATCACATCAGGAAGTATTTTTAGCACATGGTATTTACTGTGGGCTACACTCCAACTTAGTGGTACTGTATTTAGAGTTGATTGTATTTACACTCAGCGATATTTACATTGGGCAGGATTTATTACCGGGCAGGATTTAGATGTCCTGGGATTTTCACTGGGCAGTATTCACAATGAAGAGGTTTTACACTAGGTACATTTATGATGTGAAATATTTATACAGTGGATCATATTTACACCTGGTACATTAACACCAGAGATTTATACCTGGTGGTATTAACGAAGGCAGTAATTTCCCCAGGTCAGACTCACACATGACAGTATTTAACCCAGACAGTATACACATTAGGAGGGCTTTATACCAGGTGGAATTTGTAATATGTGATACTTACACCGGTGAGACTCCCCAAGGTGATGGATTCTTATCCATGGTGGGATTCTCACCTGGCACAGGATTGTTGTCGTGCTGGTTCCTTATTCAGGATGGGATACGCCCGGGTATAGGACTCACAAACAGGGGTGGAATACCACAAAGCGTGTGAATCTCCAATGAACAGGATTTCCACCCAGTGCAGGATACCCCAGGTGTGGGATTCCCCTGGGTACGGGATTCCACCCGGACGCAGGATTCTCACACAGTGTAGGATTCCCCCAGGTACAGGATTCTCACCTGGTGCAGGATTCCCCCAGGTACAGGATTGCCCCAGGTGCAGAATTCTCACCTGGTGCAGATTCCCCCAGGTACAGGATTCCCCCAGGTGGAGGATTTTCATCTGGTGCTGGATTGTCCCAGGTACAGGATTGCCCCAGGTGCAGATTTCCCACCTGGTGCGGATTCCCCCAGGTGCAAGATTTTCACCTCGTGCGGGATTCCCCCAGGTGCAGGATTCTCACCTGGTGCGGGATTTCCCCCGGTACAGAATTCCCCCAGGTGCAGGATTCCCCCAGGTGCAGGATTCTCACCTGGTGCGGGATTTCCCCCAGGTACAGAATTCCACCCCCCACCCCCGGTGCGGAGTTCCCCCAGGTGCAGGATTCTCACCTGGTGCGGGATTTCCCCCGGTACAGAATTCCCCCAGGTGCAGGATTCCCCCAGGTGCAGGATTCTCACCTGGTGCGGGATTTCCCCCAGGTACAGAATTCCCCCCCCACCCCCGGTGCGGAGTTCCCCCAGGTACAGAATTCTCCCAAGTGCAGGATTCTCACCGGGTGCAGGATTCCCCCAGATGCAGGATTCCCCCAGGTGCAGGATTCTCACCTGGTGCGGGATTTCCCCCAGGTACAGAATTCCCCTCCCACCCCCGGTGCGGGGTTCCCCCAGGTACAGAATTCTCCCAAGTGCAGGATTCTCACCGGGTGCGGGATTCCCCCAGGTACAGAATTCCCCCAAGTGCAGGATTCTCACCTGGTGCAGGTTTCCCCAGGTACAGAATTCCCCCAAGTGCAGGATTCTCACCTGGTGCGGGATTCCCCCAGGTACAGGATTCTCACCTGGTGCCGGATTCCCCCAGGTACAGAATTCTCACCTGGTGCGGGATTCCCCCAGGTACAGAATTCCCCCAGGTGCAGGATTCTCACCTGGTGCGGGATTCCCCCAGGTACAGAATTCTCACCTGGTGCGGGATTCCCCCAGGTACAGAATTCCCCCAGGTGCAGGATTCTCACCTGGTGCAGGATTCCCCCAGGTACAGAATTCTCACCTGGTGCGGGATTCCCCCAGGTACAGAATTCCCCCAGGTACAGAATTCTCACCTGGTGCGGGATTCCCCCAGGTACAGAATTCTCACCTGGTGCGGGATTCCCCCAGGTACAGAATTCTCACCTGGTGCGGGATTCCCCCAGGTACAGAATTCCCCCAGGTACAGAATTCTCACCTGGTGCGGGATTCCCCCAGGTACAGAATTCTCACCTGGTGCGGGATTCCCCCAGGTACAGAATTCCCCCAGGTACAGGAATCTCACCTTGTGCGGGATACCCCCAACCACAGGAGAGGGCTACGCCCTAGTTCCAGAATACCACCCAGGTGCGGGATACGCCCCCACGTGCGGGATTGTTCGCCCCCAGATGCCGGATACCCCCCAAACATGCGCGGGCTGTCATCGGAGCGGTCGGAGTTCCGGCGCGGGATGATCAGCGAGGCCCCGCCCTCTCCCATTGTGGTTGCCGTGGTGTCCGCGCGTGCGCGGAGGTGGTCAGCTGAGATCACCCACAATTCAGTGCGGGGGCGCCGTCGGCGTTGTGGGGACCGGGGCCCAATTCTGAGGCCGGCTGTGGGAGCAGGGCGAGCGGACACTGATTCAGGCTGCGATGCCGCCCAAGAAATCCTCGAGTCAACCCAGCAAAAAGACTGAGCAGAAGAAAAAAGAGAAGGTCATCGAGGTGAGTTGGGGAGGCATCGGCATTGCGCGATCCGACCTCTGCTCCCGCGGCGCCGACAGGGACAGGCCAGGCCGGGCCGGGCCGAGCGTGTGGCCACCCCCTCGGCCGCAGTGGGGAACGGAGGGGTTCTGGGAGGAGAAGGCCCCGATTTGAGTTTCAAGTTGTGTATATATTCCTGTTTCCGTTTTTTCTCTCTTCTCCAGTCTGGCTGTTCTGTGCGGAGTTTAATGACCCTGTTAACTCGTGTGTTGTGGGTCCTGTGTGTGTGTGTGTGTGTGTGTGTGTGAGAGAGAGAGAGTGCGAGTGAGTGATGGCTCTGTAGGTATGGCAAGGAGGCATGTGTTGGAGATTGAAATACTGTTCCTCCCACCACAGGCTACAGTGAGCTGCCTCTTTTAGCAAAAACCCACCTGTCGGTTTACAATTCTGATGACAGCCCACTGGCCGTAAATGTTAACTCTTGATTTCCTTCCTCCATCTCCACGGATGTTGTCCGACCCACCGCATATTTGCAGCGTTTTCTGTTTTTTTTTTCCTATTTCGACCTGCTTTCGTGTCAGTTCACAGTACCTGTTAACGATGGCTTCGGGGGGGGGTGGTCTTTTTCCTGGGGTCATGTGGTTTTAAGGTTGTATAATTCAAAACACTTGGGGTAGTTTGCGAAAGACAGTATTATGTCATTAATTTCAAAAGCAAGATCCTGGAAGTGCTGAGCACCTGAAGAAATAGAAAATGCTGGAAATGTTCAGATTTGGCAGTTTGAGGAAAACTGGACAGCTAATGTTTCAATTTATTGACCTTTCATCATTGACTTGAAATGCTAACCCTGTATTATATCTCTGTTTGATTGTAGAATTAACACTGTTACAATTTCTGTATTAAAAATTGTAGCTACTTTAGTATTATGGTCTAATGTAAGGTGTGATCTAAAATAACTATCAGACTAAATCAAGACATTTTTGGCAGTATATCTCCTCATGAAAATGAAGACTGGGTAAATACTTTTCAAAACATAAAATTTGGATACTGCGTATAGAGAGAATGTTACCTCATGGGAAGAGCGTAACAAGAGGCCAGCAATATACAAGATTCTTCAAGAAATCCAGTAGAGGCTTCAGGAGGAACTACTTTTCCTAATGGGTATTTAAATGCAGAACCAACTACCACAGTGAGTGAAGGAAATAGTATTGATATATTTAAGGGAAAAAAGGCAAGCACATTACGGAGAAAGGATAGTTATGGTTTTAGGTCAGAGTAGATGGTAACATGTTTAACTTGAGCACGAATGCTATCCTGCACCAGATGTGCTGAATGGCCTGCTACTTGCAAACATTAATTCTGCACCTTGTAGGCAGTATAAATCAGTTGAGAAACAAAGGAGCAGGTGTCTGCTATTTGGTCCTTTGAGCATGATCCACCATTCGGTGGAATCATGGTAGATCAGACTTTAATTGAATCTCTCTTCTGTCTGTGCTCCACAATTGTTTACTCCCTGTTTGCATCTAAATAATACTTAGTGGCTTTCACAATCGCAATGTTTTATCACCAATTAAGTAATTTTAATTAGTCACTAATATAGGAAAAATCACTCCAATTTGTGCATACAAACTCCCTCCAATAACATTATGAAGATGTAATCTGTAGTAATATTGATTGAGAGATGTGTATTAGACTGGACATTGGGGATAACTCCCCTGCTCTTCTTCAGAATAGTGCCATTGGATCTTTACATCCTTCTGAAAGAACACTTGGAACCACGGTTTAACATCCCGTCTGAATGACGGTACCTCTGACAGTGCAGCACCCCTTCAGTACTGCACTGGAGTGTGCATCTAGATTTGAGCTCAAACCTCTGGAGTGGGACTTGAACTCACAACTTTCTAACTCAGGTGAGATCACTACAAATTGATCCATGGCAATTGTTAGATTCTAACAGCTGCTAAATAAAAACAATGCATCAGTTTGGTACTATTATCTATCTACAATGATTGGGCAGACGTTCTTTGTTATATAGTGACTTTTCAGATGGTAATGTAGAGATATAGGATGTGTCAATTCAAAAGCGATGAGAGGAAAGCTAAAATAAAAACCAAGTACAAGAGTAGCTCAGGTCTGACAACAACTGGGGGGAGAGAAATCGTTAATGGTTCGAGTTTGATGTGACTCTTGAGAATGGAAGAGAAAAGCTAAGGCTGTTGAGAAAGTGATGTGGAAAAAAACTGGTGAATGAATTGGGAAGAAACAGAACTTAGCAAATGTGATAATGCATTAATGACTGAAATGGCATTGGAGGAAAAAGTATTTAAAGCTAAGATATTAGCTCTGAATATTCAGAGCAAAAAATCGGTGGCCCGGTGGTTAGTTCTGCTGCATCACAGGGCCAGGAATACAGGTTTGATTTCAGCCTTGAGCGACTGTCTGTGGAGTTTACATGTTCTCCAGACATCTGCATAGGTTACCTCCGGGTGCCCTGGTTTCCTCCCACACTCCAAAGATGTGCAGGCTAAGTGGATTGGGGCCATGCTAAATTGCCCATAGTGTCCAGGGATGTGCAGTCTAGGTGCCTTCGCCATGCAGGGTTACTGAGATAAGGTGGCGGAGGTGGTCTGAGTCAGATGCTGTTAGATGGTTGTGTTGATTTGATGCACTAACTGTGATAGTTTTAGTGTTAGGGTTAGACTGGCCTCCTTCCACACTATAGGGATTGTACGATCTTGTAGCTGTTGCTATTAAGATAGCAAGATTTTGGAGCAGAAGTAGGCTATTCAGCCCATCATCTGCTCTGCTGTTCAACAAGATCATAGGTGATCTGATAACCGCTAACTCCACTTTCCTGCCTTTTCCCCATAACTCTTAATTCACTTGGTGGTATTGAGTAAGCTACTAGAGTTGGCAAGGTGACAGAACCTGACAGTGTGCATCCAGGGAAGTGAGTGCGCAAATAGCAGAAGGACTAGCCGTAATCTTTGCCTTCCCTGGACTTGGGTGTGGTGCCAGAGAACTGGAGAATTACAAACAATATGCCTTTTACAACAAAAATTGCAAAGTTCAGACTAGCCAGTTGAACTTTAGTAATGGGAAAAATTCTAGGAGTAATAATTGTAAATTGATCCACAGGATTTGTCTGCGTGGGCTAAGTGATGGTATTATCCAATGAATCTAACTGTCTTCTCTTGACTTACAATCGTGATGTCATCACTAAATCATCCATTGTCAATAGTCTAAGTGTTACCAATAATTGGAAATTGAACTGGTGGCATCAAGAACAGGTCAGAGGCTAGGAATCCTGCAGCGACTAACTTTCTGTCTGCCTCCCCGAAGTCTGTCTTCCACCCAAAAGTCTCAAGTCAGGAGTACAATGAAATGCCCCCCAAATACCTGGGTGAGTGCAGCAGCACTTGAAGCTTGACACCATCCAGCTCAAAGCAACCTACTTAATTGGCATCACATCCACTCCCTCTACCACCAACATTTAGTAGCATATGTGCCACGTGCATGATGCCCTGCAGAAATTCAATTATCCTTAGAGAGGACCTTTCAAACACAAACCTAGAAAGACAAGGCTACGAGATACATGGAGACACCATTGCCTGCCAGTTCCCCGCCAAGCCAATCTCAATCCTAACTTGAAAATAAATCACTTTGTTCAGTGTCACCCGATCAAAATGTTAGAACTATTTCCTTGACAGTATTGTGGATACTTACTGCAGTGATTCAAGAAGGCAGCTCAGGGGCTCTTGGAGGTGGGCAGTAAATGCTGAACTGAACAACAAGACCCACATATAATTAATGATTTTTTTTAATTTAGGAGAGTCAGCATAGACAATTGTAAGGGAAAATCATGTTTAACTTTCTAGAGTTCTTTGAGTAGATGAGAATAATACTGTTGGTGTGGTGTACATGGATATTCCAAAGGCGTTTGATACAGAGCCACACATCCAACCTGAAAAGAGTTGGCTATTGGAATAAAAGGAACAGTAATAAAGGGAATACAAAATTATGTGAGGAGTAAGGAGAAGAATAACAGTGGATATTTATCAAGGTGGCGGAGGCCTTGTGGTGGAATTCCCCATTGCGTTGATATTGGGATCATTGCTTTTTCCGATTTATTCTCATAATCTATTTTAATGATCTGAATCTCGGTGTCCAGGAACAATTTCAAAGTAGATAGTACAAAACTTGGAAGAACTGTAAACTGAGGACAGTTTGGGTTTTCAAAAGAACGTTAACAGGTTGGTGGAGTGGGTGGATATGCGGCTTATGGAATTCCATGTAAGATGGCACATCTGGGCAGAAAAAACATGAAGAGCTCATATAAAACAAAGGGTATTCCTTTAAAGAGTGTACGAGAGCAGAGACTTATGCACAAGTTGTTAAAGGTGACAGGTAGAGAGTGCAGTTGATAAAGAAGACGTTATCCTAGGCTTTCTTGGTGACATACAAGAACAGGGAGGTTATGCTGAATGTGTACAACACACTAGTAGGACCTCAACTGGAGCATTTGTATATGGCTCTGGGCGTCACACTTTAGAAATGATACATTTGACAATAGTGCAGAAGAGGTTTTTGTGAATCATTCCAGGGGTGAGAAACCTCACTTCTGAAGATTGTTTGGAAAATATGGGACTGTGTGCTTGGAGAAGAGAAAGCTAAGATTGAAGTATTCAAAATCATGAGATCTGGACAGAACAGTTGGGGAGACACTTTTTTTCCTATTCTTAAAAAGCTCGAGAGCAAGATGACGCAGATTTGAACTAATTTGCAAAAGAACTAAGTGACAGAGGGGAAAAAAAAACATTTCCACACAGTGAGCACTTCAGGTCTAGAATGCATTGTCTGGATGTATGATGGAGGCAGGTTTTGAGGCATTCAGTGATCAAATAGAAATAATGCACAGAGTTATGAGTAAAGGGCAGGAGAATGATGCAAGATCATGCTCATTCGGAGAGTCAAACGTGCTGAATGGCCTCCCTCTGCTCTGTAATATTGGAGATTTTCCACCATACCTACATACTAATTAATTTCAGTTTGAATTGCCTTGTGATTTTTGATTTTTCCGACAAGACCTCCTTAGCTGGCATTTACATTGTATACTGGTAATGCGATGGGCTGCAGCTGGAGGCATCTTCCTACATGATTTTTTTCATGTGCTTTATCTTTGGGAAATCTTTCTGATGTTGGGACTTTTTTTCTCACGGCTGTATTTTAAGCAATCCTTTTATCTCTCTGTGCTGTGAACGCGCATCAGTTATTGGTGCCCTATCAAAGATCTTTGCAATTTGTCCAACTTTTTTCCAACTGACCAGTGTATTCTTGGCTTTCATCACCTGAGTACCTATTCTATGCAGTGGAGTGATAGTGATATCACTGTTACTGTAATGGTAACTGTAAGACTAATTCTCTGGAGACATGAGTTCAAACCTCACCAAGGCAGCTGGAGGAATTTAAATCTGGAATTGAAAAACAATAGCCTAATAGCATTACACTATAAACCAATATAATCAATTGTTGTAAAAACCCTATCTGTTTCCTTTCTAAAGGAAAGAAATTCAGTACCTTCGTTGTCTGTCCTACGTGTGACCAAAACTCCATTTAAACAAGATTAGGAGGTCTTAGCAAAGCATGAAATATTTTTTTAAAAGTTAGCCTTTTCAGAGCTTCTTGACATCTTTAGTCATCTCAGATTGCTTATGTGAAAGTGCTTTTCTTTTGTGGTATGCATAAGTTTCATGCACATAGGCTTTGCAGCCAAGCCAGCTTTAAGTTGGCTTTGGTTGTTCCTTAAGAGACTTGCGGTAGGTGAAACCTAGGTAAGTAAATTCATTAGATCTGTAGTCTGAACTGTGGTGTATTTTTTGTGATAGTTGTGTTCAATCTTCATTTGGGACCAGTTAAAAGTATATTGCTGTCATCTTAAAGTTAACTGTTTGTTAAATTGCAGGCAAGTATTTAGAAGTGGTTCATGCTTATTGGCAGAACATCCTCCCTTAAGTAGGGCAGTTTAATGGGAATCAAGAGGGAAAAAAAATCATGAACAAGTCATGTCAGATTGTTCTCTAAGGCTTTAAAGAACTTGCTATTTTTCCTGAATCTAATCTGATGTTGAGTATTCAAAGGATCACAGCATGCAAAATATTGCAAAGATGCTTGTGCAGTGCCATGAATAGCTAGGAAGTAAGTGGAGTTTATGCAATTTCCCAACAATTTGGCATCTTGTCATCTTCCAAACTTAAAGTTCTTCTGAACATCCTCTCCACAGTCCTGAATCCTATCTCAATCAGAACACAATGAGTTCTGTATTTTGCGCCCCCCCCCCCCCAAGGAGCTGTCTAACAATGAACATCATGTCCCTTATACTCATGCCTTTAACAAAAGGCTCTAACAAGCATTTAAGTTGTTGAAGCAATTAAACATTACTCCTGGAAGAACCTTTCCAGCATTTTCAGCTAGGGAAAATGCACAGTGATTAAAAACCTTGCTTTCCATTGTGGAGTGAGCAATTAAAACATTTTTCCTGAGTATCACATTTGATGAAATAATTTGCAGGCACTACTTGTTTCCCGGCTCGATTAAGATCAGAATCAAATACTTTCCCATTTTAACCACAACTAAATTACCGGAAGATGGAACATTTCTGTTTTTGTTCCATTAAAATCTTGATGAGATTTAATTTATCTGCTAGTGAAAACATAACTTAGCTCTCAAAATTTTAAGCAAAGGCAAATGACCAAATTAGATGAGTGTAAATTTGAGCACTTAATTATTTTATATTCCTACAGTTTTGAAGCACTGGGATGGAAAAATCATCAATGATGTAATATGCATTTGCATTTTTTTTGCTACCTACCATGTCAAAATCAAATCAAGTTAACAAACCTACCTTTTTACATTGGAGATAATGGGAACTGCAGATGCTGGAGAATTCCAAGATAATAAAATGTGAGGCTGGATGAACACAGCAGGCCAAGCAGCATCTCAGGAGCACAAAAACTGACGTTTCGGTCTCTCTGATGAAGGGTGTAGGCCCGAAACGTCAGCTTTTGTGCTCCTGAGATGCTGCTGGGCCTGCTGTGTTCATCCAGCCTCACATTTTATTACCTTTTTACATTATTTGAAAGAGAAAAATGTTTGAACCTTTAAGTACCTCTATCAGTGTCATAATTGTATGCAATCCGCTTAAAGATTGTTACTTTGAGGTAATGGGACACAAGTGTCTCTGCATAAAGTTCCTGTTTTAAACTGATTCCAGTAATGTAACTAACTAGTTAAGCAGCTGGGACATTTCCATGCAGGATGAGGTTACTTTTTGGAAAAAAAAGTCTGAAGCTATATTTTACCTAAGGTAAGGAAGCTGCTTTACTCTGCTGAGTCAACTTTGTTTGCTAGAAATCTAGAAGATGTGAAGGCAGCACTTGGTCACCATTTGTGCAGACTGTGAATGGGAACGCCCTAGCATGGTTTCATATCTATCAAAACTGAAGGGGACCTAGCTTCTATTTCTGAATATCATTCATCTACTTAAACTTAAGTTGCCTTCATGCTGTTCTAGGATAAGACCTTTGGCCTGAAGAACAAGAAAGGAGCAAAACAGCAGAAATTTATCAAAACCGTCACTAATCAAGTCAAGCATGGACAGACAGGTGGAAAACAGGTACAGTAAGCTAAATGATGAGAGCCTGTCAGTTGTGAAATATTTTAGTTACCTTTCGTACATTGAGTCATGACAGACAAATCTGACAATTTTAAGTTAGGTTAAAAGATTGTGATGAGGAAAGTTTTCTGTTGTGTTGCAATTCTAGGAAACCTGAAAAAAAGCTTTAAATGGTTTGGGCTGATCAAAGTGTTTGTTCTCAATCAGCTTCAGAAAATATATAAATATTAAAGGTTTCTACCGGTCAAGGTTAACTAGTCCTATCAGTTACAGAAGTGAATTCTTTTCTATCTTGTTGGTATACCATTAGAACATAAAACTTCCGGTGAAATGATGGAACAGGAGAGAACTGATATAAATTCGTGCTTCCAAGCATTGTTGGTGAGTGCTGCATTTGATGTTGAGCTTGTTTGCTTTCTTCTTTTAGGTACCTTTCAGTGAAGAAAAGAAGTCAAAAAAAGATGATAAAAAGAAAGAGCTCCAAGAATTGAATGAACTTTTTAAACCTGTAGTAGTTGCTCAGAAGATCAGCAAAGGTATTTTCACTGTTGGGCAACTTTGTCATCCACAATTAAACCAAAACAGAGTGAATAATTCTACAAACCCTATCGATACTGAACTTTTTAAGAAGTGGTGTGGGTTCCTCCCAAATCCATGTTTGAAAACTTCTACTGTAATGAGCACAGTAAAATCAACATAGTTGCCTTCTAAGCAATGTTTGGTCTAGTACGCTAAACTGCACAAAAGGTATTCCCTAGTAACTTCCTAACACAACCAAAAACCCAGACCGCATGTATGTTTTACACTACAGACTCTACAGAATTGTAATCTTGTGGTTCAGGTCTAATGCTTCTCCCAGTTTTAACAGGATCTCATCTTCCGGTGAAGTCCCTTTGCTCAACCATTTGAACATAAACATATGGACTTCTTATTGCATGGTTCCCTGGTGGATCTATGAACTTGTCACATCCTTATTTTCTCAACCATAGGTTCTAACTTCAATGTCTCTACATTTAGTGATTAGCCCACAGCCAATCCTTTTGCCTAGCACAGAGGTGGCTATTTTGGATTGTCTCCCCCAAAAACCATCAGTCTGGCTGCTGTTTAAAGTCTGCAAACAGTGCTATTCCTTTTGTATCCAGATGTTATATGTGCATCTTTTCATTAAGTTCTGATCTGGACCTCGGTCTCAGTGACAAGCCAGGTCACGTGCACTTGTCTCTGAGTAGATTTTGTATGAAGTCATGAGGCCTTCTCCACTACTTATTATTACTTGGAGTTACAGGCAGAATAAGCCATAACCACCATGGAATTTCCAGTAGTCATAACAAAAAGCACTGTCAGTTTAAAATATCTCAGTTTCCTTAAATAGTTTGCACTTCATTGTGTACGACAATGATATTGCCTCACTCATGTTAATGTCACTACTTTAGACACAGGCGATAGTTATGGCTATACTGATTCTGCTTGTAGTCAGAACTACGCAGCTTGATGGACATTTTGGCTGAGTAAGTTTACCGCTGGTAGGACTCATTAATCCAGCTGTCTTAGTGCTGCTATTGTATTATCACAGTATTGCAA
The DNA here is from genome assembly GCF_030684315.1 of Stegostoma tigrinum. Lineage (NCBI taxonomy): Eukaryota > Metazoa > Chordata > Chondrichthyes > Orectolobiformes > Stegostomatidae > Stegostoma > Stegostoma tigrinum. The sequence goes on along the minus strand of NC_081360.1, from coordinate 39,403,157 downwards.
ATACACAAGATTGGTGAGCTTTGATCTGCAATTCTCAACATTATCTCAAAACAGTGCATTTTTTTAACTTGCTACTTTCCTTTAAAGCACGCAGGATCACACTGTGAACTGACATTGCCTGTTTCTATTTCTGAACATGCCTTTACTGTTACTTCAAAGCTACTCATTGGCTTCTTTCCCAACCCCCTCCTGACTCCCTTAGCCTGGCTTTTAGCTTAGAATCATAAGCCATGATGTGGAGGTGCTGGTGTTGGACTGGGGCAGACAAGGTCAGAAATCACACAGCACAAGGTTGTAGTCCAAGAGGTTCATTTGGAAACAAGTTTTCGAAGCCTCACTCCTCCTTTAGGTGTTAGTGAGAGGTAGGATCAAACACAGAATTTATAAGTAAAAGATCAAAGGTTCACACTGTTGATGAGGCTGTACTAAACAAACCTAAGGTGCTATTAAATCTTTAATCAGTTTGAAGGCTTTAAGTGAAAGGCCACTGTGCACCAATCCCTCCCAGTGGGGAACTGCTTCAGTGGTAAAGGACATTCGGCCTCAATCTTCGGGTAAACGTCCTCCAAGGCGAAATTCGGGATGCACAACAACGCACAGGTGCCGAGCAGAGGCTGGTAGCAAGTTTGGTACCCTGAGGATGGCTTCAACCAGGATCTTGGGTCAGATGATACACCACACTATACACTCTCTCTCTCACACACACATACATACGCACTCACTCCACAAGCTGAGGTGCACTCACACTCTTACTCTCTCTCGTGCGCGCACGCATCTAAGGGGAATTTGTATTTGCAAATGCATTTTATTTTCTTCAACAAGCACATAGTTTATAGACAGTCAGTCAGATAGTTAATGTGGAGTTTTATAAATTCTTACTTTAGAAATAAAACCATTTTGACTCCAAACTAAATCACAAACAAATTCTAAACAAGGCCTCACACCTAACATGCATTGTCTGACCTAAAATGAAACTTCTTCTTTATGCTCGTAAAACTTTTAGTTCTCTCAGGACCATGACTTGAAAGGAATTCATGGACTTGCGTGTACATATTAATCAATTAAAAAACTTTTTACTGATTAAAGATTTAATTGCATCTTAGGTTTGTCTAATGCATCCTCATCAGTGGTGTGAACCTTTGATCTTTACTTAAATTCTGTGTCTGATACTTCTCTTACTAACAACTGAAGGAGGACTGAGGCTTCGAAAGCTTGTGTTTTCAAATAAACCTCTTGGACTATAACCTTGTGCCGTGTGATTTCTGACCTAGAATCAAAAGCACAGAATGTTTAAAAATCGTGAAACTGTGCAAGCTGCTCTTTCTGTTAGTATTTGCGAGAGTGACTCAGCTAGTCAGTGTTGGTTGAGGGTTTGTTTTTGTTTTTATCTGGAAGCCTGTGTCTGTTGGCATACCATTGAGTTCGTTGCTAGTTTCCTTGCTGTTTATAGCCTACGTGAATGATTTGGGTACACAGGAGATTTTATTAATAAGTTTACAGTTGACACGAAATATGGGGGTGTGGTTAAACATTGAGGAAGAAAGCTTTAAACTGCAGGGTGATATAGTCACGCTGGTGGATGAACAGAATAATGGCAGATGAAATTTAATCATAAAAAGAGTGAAATGATGTATTTTGGGGGGCTAACAACACAAGGGAACGTATAATAAATGTAAGGGCCTGGGTAGTACTGATGATCAGTAAGACACTGGTGTTAATGTAATCCTTGAAGGAAAAACCCTGATGGATAAGATGGTTAAGAAAGTATATTAAATGCTTACCTTTTTATTAGTCGAGGTATAGAAAACAAAAACTGGGTGATTATGGTGGTACTGTAAAGGACTTTGGTTAGGCCACAGCTGGAGCTGTGCATGCAGTTCTGGTTGCTTCCCATTAGGAAATCACCATTTTTCTGTTTGCCATACTATACGAAGTACATGATTTCTCTGGAGATGGTGCAGAGGAGGTTCACCTTGATATTGCTTGGGCTGGCGCATTCGAACTGTAAAGAGATTACACAAGCTAGAGTTGTTTTCCTTCAAGCAGAGAAAGCTGAGAGAACGTGGTTGCAGTCTGCAAAATTGAGATATAGATAAGACTGATATCAATAAACATGCCCCTATCAGGAGGCATTGATTTTAAGGAATGGAGCAGTAGGATTAAAGGGGACTTGCGGATCAATTTTTCACCCAAAGGATGACAGGTATCTGGTACTCCCTGACAGGATGGTAGATGCAGAGCAATTATAATATCTAAGAAGTGTTTAGATGTACACTTTAAATACTGTAGCATACAAGGTTATGGACCAAGGGCTGAGAAATGGGGCTAGAATAAAATTAACGTCCATAGCCCAGAGAACTATAGGGCTGCGCTCTCATTAGAGCAAGATGACTAATGATGAGTTTAACCTGAAGGCTGTCGTGCTTCGGATGAGGGACAAGGTTAAGAAGGCAGGATTTTCATGGTAACCTGAGCCACTGTATTGTGCTTGATGACTAGTTCAGGTAAAGTGGCCTGAAAAATCTGTTTCTGTGTTGAAATATTCTGACACTCATCCTACCACTTCCTTTCTACCCCACTCCATTGTTCCGTAGTACTGAATTTATTTTCTGTTTTGGATACTCAAGCAATACCCCTTTTGAAAGCCTTAAACATATCTTCCTCCAGCAGGCTTTCAGCCATGATTTTACAGGTCCTAACTGCTTATTGTGTAAAAAAAAAATTTGATTTCATGACTATTGATTCTTTGCAGGCAGCTTAAATTTATGTCCTTTTTGCCAGTACCATCAGTTTATCTCTCCACTTTGTCCAGATCCTTCATTTTCAGAAGGCACATCAGTGCATTTTAGCAAGGATATGAGAGAATTGGGGCAAGTGCAGATAAGAATAAGGGATTGGTTTCAAAGATGGACTTTGTTTATCTGGTTAGATTGGGATAATTATGATCCATCTGCTTAAAAGAAGTTGGAAGGAAATTTTTGTTGCCTGCCAGTCTTCTCAAGCTTCTCTAATCCAACCACAGAATCGAAGTCCCTGGCCCTTGGACTAGGTCTCATAAATCTTCCCTGCACCCTCTCTGTTGTCGTCAGATTCTTCCTAAAATGCCTGTCCCAAATTAGACAATCTTCCAGTTGGGATTAAACCACAACTTGATAAAGGATCATCATAACCTCATGGTTTTTTGCTTTTGACTCCTTTATTTATAAGAGTTGAGATTCTTGTTATGTTTTTTAAACACACCACAAACTAGTTTGTGCAGACCTGTCTAGTTCTCTACCTCCTGTTTAAAATTGTGCCCTTGGTTTTGTATTGTTTCCTCGTTCTTCCTAACAAAATGTACCACCTCTCACTCCCCATTAGCTTTAATCTCCATGTCCACCCATCTCATCAATCTTTGTCCACCTGAAGTCAACTGTTGTCCTGCTCACAATTAACAATATTTTGCAGATGGAACAAACCCTTTTGAATTTTCCTGCATGTCAAAGTCATTAATGTTTATCAAGCAAAGCAGTCCTGTGAACTCCTAGGTAACCTCATTGCTTCTTCAGCCTGAAAGACAACTGTTCATTCAGTACGACCTGACAACTTGGCATCTATGTGCACGACCACCACCGTTGTTGCCCCACAGATTGAAGTGTGCTGGCAGGACAGTTACGTGACACCATGTCAAATTCCTTGATGTTTTGTGGTGTTATGCATTTGGCTCTGACTGAACTCCCACCAATATTCAGAACTGAATGCAGTTTGTGGAGCAAGATGGACGGGGGGAGCTTGTGCACTATTTGGCTGGTCACCCTTGGCTGCCTGGCACATCCAAAAATCATACTATCTACAAAATACTCAATCTTGCAGCTTGACTGCAGTGACTCCAGTTCCACATGCTGAAGAAACCTTGGTGCTGTAGCTGATACCATTCCCTGCATTTAGGCTGTCCAGGACAAAAGCATCCTGGAATACTCATGTGGAGCAGAATGTGTAGTGTGATCTGGGGTGCCCTGCCACATCTTTCTCTGTTTGACTAAATTAAAGTTAGTCATAAACTAAATAGCTATTGTATCTTAAAACTAAAAACCCTTGCCAATCGGTACCAACTCTCTAACGTCACTTCTGGTTTTTGTTCTTTTCTCCCTGACACTTACCTTTCATTCCAACCTGCTGCTCAGCCCAGAACTCCAAGTATGCACTTGCCCTCCAGGCTTTCCAAGCAAGCTATCACCTCCCTGATGTCCTGTGATTTCACTCAATTCCTTTATTGATTTGTTCTCATTCTGTCATCTGTAGTCCAAGCCGCTACTTTTACCTGTTTAGCCTCTTGCAGCGTTTTCCCTCGGGCTCGCTGTCTCTGACATTCCCTGAATCTTTCCCAATTATTACACTATCTTTCACTGTCTGTTTCCTACATTGTTTTTTTTTCTCCTATTTCAGCAGCAACTTCAATACAGCATCGCAGGACATTGGGCCAGCAGGAATAGTGCATCATATCAGTCTGATTCTTCAATTCTTCATAGACCTGCACAGACTTTGGTAGGGAGAGAGATATTTCAGAAACATGGTGACATTAACTGCATTTAATATAAAGGATGTACTAACATCCAGTATGCCCTGCTGCCCCCCTCCCCCTTCCCAATCAAACTCCAGCCTAAGCCCTAAGAAAAGCATATAAACTGTATTTGATAATGCTGAGAATTCTGGACGGTTTTATCGCAGAAATAACTTTAACAGAAACAATCTGTCAAATATCTTGATAAGCAACTGCTATAGTACCAGAGTTTTACAACTGACTACGTTGCAACTTATTTTACTTGCATTAGTCTGTCTCTTCCTGTGCATGTTTCTGTTATTGATTCTGAAGATCTCAGTTTGCAAATGTTTGGACAGAGATCGCACATTATGTTGCAGTTTAGGAAATACCCTGCTATAGTGACTCAATGAGGAACTACAGAAATCATTGCCAGGTATGAACCTTTTGATGAAAATTAAGAAGGGAAACTTTTAGAAGGAAGAAAAGAAGGTCAAAAACAAGATGTGAGGAGGACAATGAATAAGATTCTATTCCTGACTAACTTAATTTCTGATGATTTATACCAGGTAGTTGAAGATTTCAGCTGTACATTCCAAAAATAGTACAGGCCTCCCTGTTGCAATATTAAGTAAAATATATTTGCATTGAGTTGAAATTGTTCCTGTCTTTAATGGGATAGTTTGGTTAGAATAAATCCATATAAAATATCTGATTTTATTACAGCTCAGGAGACCTTTTTGTAGAGTCTCTTTCGTGGGATTGATAGCAAAGGAGCAATCCTTGTGTTGATTTACAATCACACTCCTTATTTGCATCATTTGGGTTTCTTATTGAAACCACGTAGAAAGAAAGGTATTCCTAATTGAGAACTCCTTACCCTGTTACTTTTACAAAGAGTCAGAAACTTATGCTGTACAATTTCTTCATTCAACAACGAACAAAAATTTGAACAAAGGGCCCCCAGTTTCCATTATGTTTGTCTCCTCTATAGTACTTACCACCGAGTTCCCCTTTCAATTTGTAGCCAATTTTATTGCATAACCTCAGCTTTTAATTTTCTGATGTATTTACTTTGTTGTAAAGTGCATGAAATTCTCAGCTGTAAATTCAAGCAGCTCATTTTCAACAAATCCCTTGTGCTTGGTCTCACATCCCCAGTGACATTACTGTTGCAATTCCAACTTAATATAAATGGATAAAAACATTAAAAACAAGGTAGAGTTGCGACTGTAACTTGTTTGCTTTCCCTTCTAGGAGCAGATCCCAAATCTGTCGTCTGTGCTTTTTTCAAGCAAGGCCAATGTACCAAGGGTGACAAATGCAAGTTTTCACATGACCTATCCCTGGAAAGGAAGAGTGAAAAACGCAGTATGTATGTAGATGCACGGGATGAAGAGCTTGTAAAAGGTATGTTGTCAAAGCAGAGGTTTAATAGAAGCTTTAAGAGTATCTTTCAATTGATCTTCTCGTAGTTCTCACTTTTAAAACAAAATATTTGTGAAACATTTTGCCAGTGTTCGTAACTAAGCGTAGTCCAAAATACTTTTAGGTGGCAAACATGATTAATTTGCCAATACTTGTTTAGCCTTTATGATTTCATCTAGCCTTTGAGCATACTTCACCACTCCTGAGTTTCCATACAAAGCTTGTTATATTGTAGATACAGTAAGACTTGTAAAGAATACAGTAATCTTTAAAAAGGTTCTCAGATCAACCAAACTGACTAATCTCTGTGGCTGAATGTATCGAGCAATACGTTTAAGAAAACCCCTAAATATAGAAATTGGATTTATTTGGATAACTCCTGCCTCACTGCTGATCAATATACTATTTAATTCTGAACCTACATGACTATTAGCAAAGTAGCATTACCGCTGCTAACATGCATGAGAGATTACTGTGGTTCTATTCTGGTACTGTACTGTAATATAATGTAATGACTTGCCCTCTTGCACTTTGTATTCTTAATATCAAAATCAACAGCATATGTTATTTATAAGCAATTTATTTACAAGTTTGCATTGTTTGCCCATGTATGACAGCCATGGAGATAAATAATTACATTTTGTAATTTCCCAGACCCTGTTTGTCACTTGTGCTTAATCTTTAATTTTACATCTCTTACTTAAGTACTACAAATGTTTGCTTTCCCAAACAAGTAATCTTTTACCTTCTTTGCACCACTGCCCAGATGTATTACATGCAGCATTCATTAAGTACTATTCATTTTCAGTTATGAGCATTCTAGCAGATTGTGCAATATATGAAGCAACCAAGTGAAGAGCACTTTTTTCATGCTGAAATCACTTATACCTTCCCACATCAGTTACTGCGTGATGTGAGTGTGATTGAAAGTTCCAGTGAAAGACACATGATTTCTAAAAGTAGATGCTTTGTTTAAAAAAAAAACCCCTCAAGTTGAAGGAGTAGATAGCAGTTCATATATCATGATATACCTCTGGATCCATTTTTAACATTGTAGTCAATACTTTAATTCGTTCTACTTTGTTTTACTATTTCAGGGAATGTTTTGTTTCTTTGGCCTAGTATGTCTAGAAGCTTTGTCCAGTCTTTCTGCGTGGATGGGGCTTGGATTTATTACTAGCTGAAAAATTTGTTACCCTTGAGAATATGTGCAATTACGTAGGGTACTGATAATACATATGCCCTAGTTAATTTGTCATCGTTTGTTCAAAAAAGATTCAAAATACCCGCAGTAGTGCAAGTTAACTCACTTATGTTCTGCCTTTTGCTCTAGAATTGAATCAATAGATCATTTGAAAGAAGCAACTTTGAATTGAGTGAATTATAACTTCATTATCTACAGAAACTACTTTGCATTTGTTGCACTAAAGCAATAGCAGTTTTAATAAGTTAAGAATAGACTCTGAACTTGTGTTTATTGAATATGATTGGATACTATAGCATGATAGTGTTTGGGCCTTTCCAAAATATAGCGGAAAGCCACTCTTATCCAAACTGTTTCAATAAGTAGATGTATTCTGGTAATGCATATGACCAGAACAAGTCACAGATTCTCTCAAAAAAAATTGTTTTGCAAGGAAGTAGTTCTGCTTATATTTTGGAAATGTTTTATTTATATTGGATCAAAATGCAGTATTTTCAAGACAATGTTTTATGGCAATAATTGTCATTCATTAACTTCTGTATAATTCTATATACTGTTATAATACAAATTGGAATTGATTTGCGTATTTTGTATGCGCTGTATTTAAGAGCCACTACACTCATATTGGAATGATAGGGAGGTGATGTCAGCAGGAGTGATTTGTGTGACTGCTTAATGTTTGATTCTATTGGTTGAGGGAGTTGACTAACATCATAGTTAGTATCTATGCACAATGTTCTGTAAAGAACTTAATCCTTTGGTATTTTTATCACTCACCACCAAAGTTTAGCCTCATAATTGCAGCCATAAGGCAATTTAAAGTTAAGTTGCACAGTACAATTTCGATGAATTGATAACTCAAGTGTATGACCTTTTAATGACTGACTGACTGGAAGGCTCACTTGACAAGATTTCACGTACTTTAGATCATTTATATGCTGAACTTCAGAAAATGTCTTGTCTTAATTGTGAAATGACCCAAAAAGTGGTCCGGTCCAGTTATATTTTACTCAATTCTCCAGGAGCTGGTCCAAAGCTATTTTCAAATCTTGATGGTTTTTGTTTCTCTTTCCAGCCAGAAAACTTCTAAACTTCCTTACTGACTTTCATGGTGTCTGTTATCCTAGTCAAAGCCAGGTGAATCTTCTAGGTTCTCATCAATTTTTTTTTTCATTCTCAGTGCAAGCTCCAGTCCACATTCTGCATGGTGAACCAGAGAGACTAGTGTTCCTTTCTGCCCCAGGCCCACCCATGTTCTGTTTGGTGAACAATAAAAACGAGCTGCTCATTTTTGTTCGCTCTCCTGCCCTGCGGATTCTTAGACAGCTTAACGTTGTCAGCCAATACCATAATGGCATCCCACTTCCTACAGACTAAGGGGGTGGCCATGGGCACCCGCATGGGCCCCAGCTATGCCTGCCTCGTTGTAGGTAATGTGGAACAGCCCCTCTTCCGCACCTACACAGGCCCCAAACCCCACCTCTTCCTCCGGTACATTGATGACTGTATCGGCGCCGCCTCTTGCTCCCCAGAGGAGCTCAAACAGTTCATCCACTTCACCAACACCTTCCACCCCAACCTTCAGTTCACCTGGGCCATCTCCAGCACATCCCTCACCTTCCTGGACCTCTCAGTCTCCATCTCAGGCAACCAGCTTGTAACTGATGTCCATTTCAAGCCCACCGACTCCCACAGCTACCTAGAATACACCTCGTCCCACCCACCCTCCTGCAAAAATTCCATCCCCCTATTCCCAATTCCTCCGCCGCCGCCGCATCTGCTCCCACGATAAGACATTCCACTCCCGCACATCCCAGATGCCCAAGTTCTTCAAGGACCGCAACTTTCCCCCCACAGTGATCGAGAACGCCCTTGACCGCGTCTCCCGTATTTCCCGCAACACATCCCTCACACCCCGCCCCCGCCACATCCGCCCCAAGAGGATCCCCCTCGTTCTCACACACCATCCCACCAACCTCCGGATACAATGCATCATCCTCCGACACTTCAGCCATCTACAATCCGACCCCACCACCCAACACATTTTTCCATCCCCACCCCTGTCTGCCTTCCGGAGAGACCACTCTCTCCGTGACTCCCTTGTTCGCTCCACACTGCCCTCCAACCCCACCACACCCGGCACCCTCCCCTGCACCCGCAGGAAATGCTACACTTGCCCCCACACCACCTCCCTCACCCCTATCCCAGGCCCCAAGATGACATTCCACATTAAGCAGAGGTTCACCTGAACATCTGCCAATGTGGTATACTGCATCCATTGTACCCGGTGTGGCTTCCTCTACATTGGGGAAACCAAGCGGAGGCTTGGGGACCGCTTTGCAGAACACCTCCGCTCAGTTCGCAACAAACAACTGCACCTCCCAGTCGCAAACCATTTCCACTCCCCCTCCCATTCTTTAGATGACATGTCCATCATGGGCCTCCTGCAGTGCCACACTGATGCCACCTGAAGGTTGCAGGAACAGCAACTCATATTCCACCTGGGAACCCTGCAGCCCAATGGTATCAATGTGGACTTCACCAGTTTCAAAATCTCCCCTTCCCCCACCGCATCCCTAAACCAGCCCAGTTCGTCCCCTCCCCCCACTTCACCACACAACCAGCCCAGCTCTTCCCCTCCACCCACTGCATCCCAAAACCAGTCCAACCTGTCTCTGCCTCCCTAACCTGTTCTTCCTTTCACCCATCCCTTCCTCCCACCCCAAGCCGCACCCCCATCCACCTACTAACCTCATCCCACCTCCTTGACCTGTCCGTCTTCCCTGGACTGACCTATCCCCTCCCTACCTCCCCACCTATGCTCTCTCCACCTATCCTCTTGCCTCTCCATCTTCGGTCCACCTCCCCCTCTCTCCCTATTTATTCCAGAATCCCCTCCCCATCCCCCTCTCTGATGAAGGGTCTAGGCCCGAAACGTCAGTTTTTGTGCTCCTGAGATGCTGCTTGGACTGCTGTGTTCATCCAGCCTCACATTGTATCACCATAATGGCTTTATCTGGCCAGTTTCCCTTCAGAGCCACTCACAGCAACTTGCCTTGTACTCGGACAGGAATGTTTATTAACTGTCTGCTGAGTCCCCCTTCTGTTGCACCTTAGAATTAACCAGACAGTTACAACTGTTCATTAAGTTTTTCATTCCTAAAATCACCTGAACACACACAATCAATCCTGCTTCGTACAACTGCTCTGGCCATTGTTTACTAGTTTGAATGTCTTACAGGTTCTTCCTAATACATCAGCCTGGGCCTTACTGATCTCATGGTGGGCAAGCTTCCTCTGGTTTATCGAACCTGATTTAGGATCAGTTCATGTTGACCACTATTATTTGATTCTTACCCTAAATAAGACTCCACACTTTTTAAATTTTATATTTCTAATAACAGCAAGAGCAGTGCTTTCTTTCAGTTTCTTATAGTTAAGTTATTGCAGTACTCCTTGTTTGTAGCATGAATATTTAGTGAAGTACTTGATTTCAAATTGTTTATGGCCTGCAGTAATGGAATACTTGATTTTAACTCAATGACTAAAAACAATAGCAGAGTAGTAATGTTACGGGACAAGGGTAATATAACTTGAAGCAGTTGGTCTGAATTTTTTTAAAAACTATATTCATTTTTATAAAATGCAGTCTGAACCCCAAATGTTCTCAAGAAACAAAGTCTGCCTTGCTTCTCCAGTCTAACTGACGTTTGACTTGAGATCCAGCATCATTGTGGCAGTGCAGGAGGCCCAGGATGGACATATCATCCAAGGAGTGGGAGGGGGTGTTGAAATGGTTCGCGACTGGGAGGTGCAGTTGTTTGCTGCGAACCGAGCATAGGTGTTCCGCAAAGCGGTCCCCAAGCCTCTGCTTGGTTTCCCCAATGTAGAGGAGGCCACAACGGGAACAGCGGATACAGTATACTGCATTAGCAGATGTGCATATCCCTACACCTCCCCTCCATCCCAGGCCCTAAGAAGACCTTCCACATCAAACAGATGTTCACGTGCTCTCATGAGGAGCCCGAACAGTTCATCCACTTCTCTAACACCTTCCACCCCAACCTTAAGTTCACCTGGACCATCTGATACCTCTCTGTCTTCCATCTCTGGCATCCACCTGGAAACCGATTATCCATTTCAAACCTACCGATTCCCACAATTACCTAGAATACATCACCTTTCACCCACCCTCCTGCAAAAAGGCCATCTCCTATTCCCAATTCCTTCGCCTCCGCTGCATCTGGTCCCGAGATGAGGCATCCCACTCCCGGACATCCCCGAAGTCCTTTTTTTTTGTCAAGGACTGCATCTTCCCCTCACAGTGGTCGAAAATGCCTTCGACGCTGTCTCCCACATTTCCCACAACTCATCCCTCACATCCCCTCCCCGAAAACCGAATCCCCCTCGTCATCAAGTACCACCCCACCAACCTCCAGATCCAACTCATCATCTTCTGACGTTTCCGCCATCTGCAATCTGACCCCACTACCACGGGCATTTTTTTTTCTTCCCCATCTTTATCTGCTTTCCGGAGGGACCACACTCTCCGTGACACTCTTGACCACTCAGCCATCCACCCCCGGCACTTTTCCCTGCAACCAAAGCAAGTGCTACAGCTGTCCCTACATCTCCTCTCCCCACCCGCCCCCACCCCCAATCCCAGGCACTAAGACCTTCCACATCAAACAGATGTTCACCTGCATATCTGCTAATGTGGCCTCCTCAACATCGGGGAAACCAAGCAGAGATTTGGGGACCGATTTGCGGAACACCTACACTCAGTTCACAACAAACAACTGCACCTCCCAGTCGCGAACCATTTCAACTCCCCCTCCCACTTCTCAGAGCATGTCCATCCTGGGCCTCTTGCATTGCCACAGTAATGCCACCTGAAAGCTGCAGGAACAGCATCTCATATTTTGCATGGGGACCCTGCAGCCCAAGGGTATCAATGTGGACTTCACAAGCTTCAAACTTCCCCTCCCATAACCACATCCCCAAAACCAGCCCAGCCAGTCCCCACCTCCCTCACCATTCCTCCCACTTCAAGCCCCATCCCCATCTCCTACCCACCAATCTCATCCCACCTCCTTGACCTGTCTGTCCTCTCTGGACTGACATATCCCCTCCCTAACTCCCCACCTACACTCTCCTTTTACTGGCTCCATCCCTGCCTCTTTGACCTGTCTATCTTCTCCTTTATCCATCTTCTATCTACCTCCCCCACCCCCCCCCATTGCTAATGAAATATATCACCCAGTTTCCAGAGCAGTTAGTGATGGGCAATAATCTCTGGCCTAGCCAGTGACAATCACATTCCCAAGCATGCAGGGGTTTTTTAAAACCCAAAATGACTTTCTGTTGTGTAGTTAGAGTCTTGCTGCATCAAATTCCAAAGAAGGTACTTGATTTTCCATTTTCTACATTTCACTGAAATCAAGTTTTGAACAGTGCTCCATCACTATTTGAAGTGCACTGTGCAATTAACAGTTTATCTAATTGAAATAGAATATTGATATTCTTTCTCAGACACAATGGAAAATTGGGATGTGAGAAAGCTGGAAGAAGTTGTACAAAAAAAGCATGGTGATTCAGAACAGAAGAAAACTGTCATAGTAAGTACATTATAAGGAAGCCTTTTGTGCACTGATGTAGAGGCCTATTACTGATTTCAGAGGCACTCAATATTGTATCCCTGTGTGCTGGCAGATTTTGAATCATTGTAATGCTGCACAGTCTAATTTACTGTTGTGACACAATTTAAATTTTTGTACAAGTGCAGCCAGCATAGACAGTATTTGTTCTACTGCAACATTGCCATTTTAATTAAAGGATAATGCATCCAAACTGCAGAAGATTTGTTAGAAATTTTATTGCAATGCTGAAGTACTTTGAGCTGTTTTGAAGATATGAAGATTTTCTAGTTTTACCAGTGTTACTGAATTCTGTTTTGAGGATGAAAAGGATATTGTAACAATCAGGTGGTTAAAAGGTTAAGTAACCAGTCAGTGCCCAGGCTGCAACAAATATGGGGACAGTGGTGGATATGTCTTTAAATCTGAAGGATGTAGGCAGATGGAGCAGGCGTTTTGAAGAGAACACGCTGTCTGCTGTAGCCTTTGTCAAATTGGAATCCGTTCTGTAGTCTGCAGGCCAACTCATACACCAACATCTTAGTGTGCACTGCCCCGTTGAAATCTTTAAATCAGTTCTGTGCAGCAATATTCACCTACAATTGTTTTCACCAATGGGCTGGCTAAAGAACAATACTTAATGGTGACAGAGCTGCACACTCAACCAAGATATGCATGGTGCCAATATCCAACTGGTAGCGAGGGATCAGATCCATTTCAAGGCATTTTCATTAGTACTGTGCTGTTCCCCCTCATTCTGCTGCCTGGACTGTGCTTGGGTTGTCAGCAGTTCTTCATTGCCATGAAACTGGAACTCCAGGTCATACAATCAGCAATTTTCTCATCATATCAAATAGTAGGATGAGGCCCTGGCTGTGGAGAAGGGACATAAAGCAGATCATACTGTGAGCATTCAAGATTGCTTTGAACATGCAGGATGTGGTGTCCCAATTATTACAGTTCTATGGTTTGGAAGCATATCTCCTCGCCCCTCAGGAAATACATATGACTTTGTGTCTGCTGCCAGTTCTGCTTTTCTATTTGTTTTTCATCTATATGATGTGAGGTTCATTTGCTGAGCTGTCATTTATTTCCCTTGAGGTAGCGATGAACTTATGTCACTAGAAGGAAGGGTGATAGTTAGTGTTGTATGATGGTCAGTGGTTTTTACATTTTATTCGGTTAATGTGCCAGCAAAGCTGGGTAGCTAGAAGTATATGGGAGCAGTGCCAGGTGGATTGTTAGTAGACAGGTTAGATTGACTGTCACTGCAAGTTCTGAGTGCTAATGGAAGAGCGCTTGATAGGGAGAGTGAGAAAGAATGCTAATGGTGCAGGTAGGAGGATGCTGATTGGGTCTGAGGCGCACTGCAAAGTAGGTGACGACGGTGGTCTGGTGAGAAAATACCATGTTAAGTTGCAGTAACTGTTGTTGAACACCAACAAGAATTGTTGGTCTTCATGTGACCGTGCTGGCAGATCCTTAGATCCAGGAACAAGGTGTTTACTGTCTTGGTCACTTGTTCAAATCCATAAATGAACTCCTCTTCCTTTCTTTTTCTTCACCTCTTTCTTTTTTTCTCTTATCCCCCTCCTCCCTTTTCTCCCCCACACAGCCAAATAAAAATGCCACATCTTGTCACCTCGGAATCCTCTCTGCTTTAGTGTTCAATTTGCTATGATTTAACTGCATGGAGATCTTGTTTACTGTGTCTTTTGAAAGAGCAGACTAGCGGCGTTTGCCTGGCCTGTGAACAGTGCTGACTGTCCTAGCTGGTTGCAGTGATGTTTGGAGTGGATAGCAGCCAAAGTGGACCAACTCTGCTAAACAATCACGTAGATGAGGTCAATGCATCAGGTTTGATGTTACCTGTCTTGATCACTGGAGTTCAATGACAAACAGGCATCCTGTTTTTAGGTACCAACGTCCACTTCTTTTGAACCATCTGAGGACTTTCAGGCTCAGTTGGCTCATTTGGCTAAATGGCTGGCAAGTGTTTCAGATTATAGTAACAGCAGGGTTTCCATTCCAGTTTGGTTGAGTTAGACTTGAGATGTGATCCCTCACTTACCTGAGTGTGGGAAGCAGTGTGGCGAACTATTGCTGATGAAAATTGCTCAGTATGAAGCTTCAGAGAACAGTGCGTCAAGGATTTGCCTGTGGGCAGAGCACCCCTGACATGTCATGATACAGACTCTTATCCCTATCACACTAGTGATGATTGGAAGCTCCCGACAGAAAAGCGAGTGATTTGGTGAACATTCAGTGAGTAGTATTGGTATCAAACCAGGAGGTGTCTCATGCTTGTTGTGACCAAAGTTAGCTCGTCTTAGCTATGCAGAGCTACTTGTTACGTTTGCCCACATGTTCCTACTTTGAAGAACATCAACCCTCCTGGAAATGAGTGTCTGTACATATATGGTTAGTCTTAACAGTTTCAGGCTTGGATTGGTTGTATAACTTCAAAGCTGCATAAACTTTGAAGAATTAAAATAATTACTATTTTTGCAGATACTGTAGAAGGATCTGGTGGTAATCCCTTCCTTGGGAAGGAAAATAAGAAAACTGACGACTTAACATTTCAGTAAAGCTTAGTGTTGAGTGCCACCATCGTGAGTAAGTTGCTTCTATTTGTCCCCAGTCTCTCTTCTCTTCCACTTCAGTACTGGTTCCATTCCAAAGGAGGGAGAATTTATCAATGCTTAATACAGCAAACACATTTTAATTGTCTTGGAGTAGAAATTTTTATATGCAACTCAAGTTGGGAAAGATTATGTACTTTATCATATTTTGGAAAGGAATAGAGTTAGTCTTCAGCAAGTTGGCTTGTATCATAAGATTTGATTAGATCTTTGTCTTTTCGATTGCTAGGTATGTAAACATTTCCTTGAAGCCATAGAGAATAACAAATACGGCTGGTTCTGGGTCTGTCCTGGAGGAGGAGACACGTGTATGTACCGCCATGCCTTACCACCAGGCTTTGTATTGAAAAAAGACCAGAAAAAAGAAGTAAAGGAAGAAATTTCACTCGAAGATTTAATAGAAAAAGAGGTAATGGAAGAGCTTTGTCTATTACTTATACTTGTCATTACCTTTTTGACACTCATGAAGACTTCACTTATTTATGTATATTTGGATGTATATTTATCTGTGGCGTATCCTCTCTCTTCAGTATCTGTGATATTTCTTATCGTTAATATTCCATAAAGGTTTTGAGCCAGTGCTCTTTGGAATCTCCCACCATTTAGAAAGCCTAAGAAAGGAGTACGATGGTATTAATGCTGCCAGAATAACACTCGGCAAGCCAGCCACCTTCCGGGACAATGATTTTTTGATACTGCTGGCAGCAGACTCTGCATTGGCAAGAGAAGTATGTAGTTGTGTATGGATATTGCACAATGCACTACAGTGACTTTCAAAGATTACTTTGCCAGTGCCTCCCTTACCAACCTGAAATACCATTAGAAGTGACATCATGGAACGCCATCAGCTCCAAGTTTCCTCCTAGCCACAGAGCATACTGAATTGCACATATATTGCCACTCGTGCTTTTTCCCCAACAAGAGAGAATCCCTCAAAGAGCATCCTAGAAGCACAAGAAGCTTGGGAGCCCAAAATGCCTAAACTAACTAGGATGTCACAATAGATATGTCCTTGCCTAAATTGCCAGTGACACATGCACAAACATTTTTCAGTACTTAAAGTTTCAATTTGTTACGAGGTATATTTTGTTTTTACTTTATGCTCAGAAAACCTAAATATCAAGATAAATTAAAAATACAATGATCTGTACGTACCTTGAGCTTTTATTATTCCCGTTCAAAGCACAATTGCACTACATGTTGTGACCACATGGTGACGCTGGATGTTTAAAAATCTACTGGGTATGTTCATTGAATTGCAGTAGGTTCTGTTATATTGAGTTTTGAATTCTTGGCTTCGTAACAAGGCCAAACTACACCTCTTACTCACTAACAAAAGAGTAAATGATTGTTGTCTTTAAATTTTAAGCGAGCTGCCTTGGGACCGGATGTAACCAGAATTACCCTAGAAACCTTCTTGGAGTGGAAGAAAAGGAAGAGACAGGAAAAGTCTGAAAAAAAGCTGCAAGAACTAGAAAAGAGAAAAGCAGATTTTAATGCTGGCAAAGCCTTTGGTGTATGTAATCTTTTTGTTCTTTATCATTTAGTGAAATGGTAAATACAAAAGGTGCTTAGTTATCAACCTACTGTCCTTTTGTAGGTGAGTGGTCGAGAAGTCTTTGAATTCAGACCTGATTTGATTAGTGCTGATGACGAAGAAGCAGATGAAACACAGTACCTACAAGAACAAGGCGAAGAGGTAATTCCAAATGCACAAAATAGCTATTTCTGTTTTACTGTCATTATAAATTTTTTGACTGACTCTCTCAATTTCAGGTTGAAGAAACAGTACAAGTCAATGACATTGACGTTTCCCGATTTGTGCCAATAGAGATAAATAATACTGGTATTACAGTGTCAACTGGAAATGAACGGATGGGTGCAACACACTCTGCAAATTTACCTAAAGAAATTTCCAATGATACTGATGGTAAGTGGAGTCCAGAGTATTTTTGTGTTTTAAATGACTTATTTGGAGAGCACCTGGAAAAACAAGTGAAAATGAGCAGAGTTAGCTTATCATAACTTTTCCTAGCTGAAATTCTGGAATTTCATGGTAATTTGAATTATATGTTATGATAATTCATATGAAGTAGTTTAACCTTTAGTTTCTTCATCATTTATATTGAATTGGGTATATCTTTTTGTTCCATATAATTGACTTCCTGTAAAAGACTTACATTTATAACATTTTGCATGAGCATTTGACCACTTAGTGTTTTGGAGCCAATGATATGTGCTCAGTGAAGACAAACAGTCAGTATGCTCACAGGCAGCAGGGTGATTATGATCAATTAAACTTTTGAGATATTGATTGAAGGATAAATATTGGCCAGTGTAACACCAGTAACTCCGTTGGTGTTCTAAGAACCTTTGACATTTACTTAAATGGGTAGATGGGGACTTTAACATCTTATCCAACAAAAAAGCACCTCTGTCAATGCAGTACTGCACCAGCGTGACAGGTTTTGTGCTTTTGGATTTGTGCACAAGATCTGAAGTGGTTTTGAATCTGGAACCTTGTAACTCTTGAATTCTATCAACTGAGCCAGGGGTGATATAGTACCAATGCCAACTTTTCTTCTTAAGAATATTGATCTGAAACTATGAATAATTGTATTGTTATGAAACTATTTCATAAGACACTGATAATTAATATACCATCTTGCTTTTGGCTGGATAGCTTGTAGGGGTAGATTTTAAAGAAACATACATAATACAATTCTAATCATAGAATGGATAGGCACAGATGTAGGCTATTCAGCCCGCAATTTCGGGATTTAGAACTCATTCTGCCCCATAACCGTGAAGGAGTGTTTTAATGATTGTGCTTCAAAAGTAAGTAGATTAAGGTAAAATATACTTGGAAGTAGCAACATTGTTTGTTTTGCATTAAAAGCAATCCTATGTAAATTATACACAAGGTAGATCAGTGGGAAGTTCCCAGGTATTAACCAGGAGGTTCTCTGTATGATTGATTTTTCGACTAAATGATGCATTACTTCTCTACATTACTGAGTGTTCATTGTACACTTAAACAAGGTTAAAAGCAGATGAAGAAATGTTAGAATAGCACAATCCTGTTTATCTTAGCTGTCAAAGGTCACTAGCTATCTCATACTGTCAGAAAATTGCATTTTCTCAAACCCAAATCAGTAGTTTGACTGTCAGGCTTTTGGCACAGAAAACACAAATTTTAATTCTTGAGATTCAGGAGTTAAGGGATATGGTGGAATGTGGAAAAAGAAAAGATTAAATAATTGATTAAAGTTGTAGAGTTAGAAGTATTAAATGAAAAATAAGTTGATATGTTTAATTCTAAGAGTATGAACTGAGTTTGTGTGGCCAAAAAAAGCACCAGTGAAAACACAATGTTGCACAAGTTAACACACACCCAGAAGTGAAGTAATTTTCATTCATTAAATAGGGTAAGATGATGGGCACATTTAAAAATTTCGGAGAGGATTCATGTGATATGGTTTGATAGTGGAGTTCAGTAAGGATGGGAGTTGTAGGAAAGTTGGGTAGAACAAGGCAGCAGAGCTTTGAATTTGATTGACTTTAATGAAGGGTGCACAATAGATTGCCATATAGATGAGAAAGGTACAAACCCAGGATTATTTGTTGAACTCGAGGCAGGTATGTGTATGCACATGTGTAATGTAGCAAGAGCAGTCACTGTTTTGATGTATGAATTGCAATCGGATGTGATGAAGTTTGATATGAAATAAACGAAGAGGAGCAATCATGGTCAATCTACTAAATACAGGAGATAATTTAGTAGTGTAGTCAGTTATTTGTCACCACTACAGTTTAATAGAATTGTGCTAAGATATCAATATAAAAGTTGCTAGAGTATTGCCTTTGCTTATTTTCTTTTGACTTGAAAGACAACATTAATGAGAGAGCCTAACATCTGTAGTGGAGAATGTTCCAGAATCCATTTTTAGGAGATTAGAGCAAAATGCTTAGAATATCACAATTTAAACAATCAGAACATTTTTGACAAAGTAACATTGACATGAATAGAGGAGTAATAGTGGATATGGTGTACTTGAACTCCCAAAAGGCAATTAGTAAGTTGCCACATTGAGATGTTGCACAAAGAATTGATGGTATAGCTGGTAATATAATGTGGATAAAGGGCTGCTTAACTAACAGGTGACAGAAGGGATAAGTAGATCTGATTCAAATTGGTAAGTTGACACCAGTGAAGTACCACAGGGATCAGTGCTTGGCCTTCAGATATTTACAATCTATCCATGGTTTAGATAATGGTCCAAATGTATATGATAACTAGATTTGCTAATGGTACCAAGATCGGTTGGAAGGTAAGTTTGCTATGGTACAGAGGGATCTGAGTGAACTGATACATCAAACACAAAGTTACTATGTAGCTATATCAAATAATTTGGTAAATAAAATATTTATTGAAAGGGAGATGTAAATATAAAAGTTTTACTGCAGCTTGAGTTTTGGTGAGACCACTTCTAGAATACTCTATACAATTATGGTTTTATTTTTGAAAAATATACAGTTTCAATAGTAGCAGTTCAGAGGATTTACACTCTTCATTCATGGGAAGAAGGAATAATTTTATGATGAAAGGTTGAACAGGCTAAGCTTATTTATTGGAGTTTGGGAAACAGAAGGTGATCTCGTTGAAGTGTATTGAAGTTTCGGTATATACTTCCGGCTGCCTCGGGAAAGCAGCCAACGTTAGCAAAGATCCCATCTCGGTTGTACTCTTCCGCCCTCTTCTGTCAGGTAGAGGATATCAAAATCTGAATACACATGAACAGATTTGAACAGCTTCCTCCTTGCTGTTATCAGACATTTGAACAGACCTTTCAAATGTTAAGCCCCATTGCTACTGCTGTGTCTGCACCTTGTCTGTAGCTGTAACACTATATTCTGCACTCTGTTCTGCTGCCCTGATGCACTTTGTACAGTATGATCTGCCTGTATAGCATGCAAGACAAGGTCACTATCTTGGTGCATGTGACAGCAATAAGTCAATCAAATGAAAAGAGAAATTGCTGAAGCAGGTCCAGCAGCATTTGTTTTTGTTTTCAGATCTCCAGTGTTCTCAGTTCTTTTTTTTATTATATTGAAGATCTTATGGAGATTGGATAGGGTGGATACCGGGTTGATATTTCATCTTGTGAAAGAGACTGAAACGAAAGGACACACTTAAAAATGAGATGCATCTCTTATGCAGCAGATGACGCTTGTTTAAAAATTGGAATTCTGTTCCCCAGAAGGTAATGGAGGCTGGATCTTAAGTTTATCCAAGCTTGAGTTAGACTTTTTGAGTCAAAGGATTTGAGTGTTTTGGAGTGCAGACAGGAAGGTGGAGCTGAGGTGGCAACCAGATGAATCAGATCTTAATGCAGCAAGCTCAAAGGGCCAAATACTGGGCCTATACTGGTCCTGCAGTCATCTGGGCTAAATATCCTTTTGCCACATCACCTTTAATATTTTATAAACTTGCGATTTAAAGTTTTTGTGGTTTTACGGTTTAATGGCTTGATTTAAAATGTTCGTGGTAACCTACTGAATAAATTGTGGTTTACTGATTGTGGTGGTGGGGGGCAGGGGTGGGGGTTTTGGGGTAGGCAGATGGTGGTAGTTGTTGAAGTGCCGAATTATTGGCTGAGTTAGGATCATTGGCTGTATAAGCTAGAAATCTGTTAGTCTGCCAAAGGTTACTTGAGTCCAAGTCAGCTTCGGGCACAGAATTCCATGTTTATTGGGCATGTAACTTGTGTTCCAGTAGAGGGGGATCGTAAAATTAACCCACTACTGAATGAACTGTTTTTCCTCACCACAGTTTGTCAACTGAAGCAGTAGATACCTTAACACTTATCATAACTACTTGAAATTCTTAATGCAATTGCTGCCTTTGATTGCTTTTAAATTGAAGAGCAGGAAAAAAAATAGAGTACTACATTCCTCATTCTTTGAAACAGCTGGGTTAAATTGAATTGACATAACTTAATCATTTTCTTGGTTTTAGTAAAATCAATTTTGTTTTATTGGAAAGTAAACTTTTAAAAAAAAACGTGAAATGTTGAAATCAAATTAGGCTGAGTGCATTTATTCCATTAGCAAAGATATTTATTAAATTTAATTAGATTTAATAGAAACTATGCAAGAAATTGAATTTTCACCACAAAATTTGTTTAACTGCATTTTAGAATGTCATGCATCAATGTACATAGTATTTTTTTCCCCAAAAGACCTTATGGTTGGTTTAACCCTCCAATTTTCTGAATACTTAGATAATTAAATTTGTCTTTGAAGATGACCAGTTGCAATACTAATTTCTTGCCTTTACCACCTATCGAAAGATTTGCTGCTTTTCTCCATCGATACACTTGTACGTTGTGATTTGTTTCTTCTGTAATAGAAAACAAATTAGCTGAGGCCTCAGGAGGAGTTGCTAATGGAAGTGAAGATGGTAAACTGGACGGAGAACTAGAAGATGGTCATATCGATGGTGTCCCTGTAGATGAGAATCTCTTCACCGGAGAAGATCTTGATGAGTTAGAAGAAGAGTTAGATGACTTGGATTTAGAAGATTAAGGAATCTTGGAAGCAAACCTTGTTTAGTGCAAACTTGGAGATTCAAGTTCAAAAGACTTCACATTAAATAAACACCCCTCTGATTTCTTTAATGTTTGACCCCATAGACCTTTCCTGTGCTATTTTAAAAAATAATACAGAAATAAGGTATGTTGACCCTTGCCATGGTCACACATTTGCCTTGTAATCCACCAATAGTTGAGATCTGCCTTTAGAAAATTGTC
Source organism: Stegostoma tigrinum (assembly GCF_030684315.1). Taxonomy (NCBI): domain Eukaryota; kingdom Metazoa; phylum Chordata; class Chondrichthyes; order Orectolobiformes; family Stegostomatidae; genus Stegostoma; species Stegostoma tigrinum. Next base: position 39,380,916 of record NC_081360.1, on the reverse strand, counting down.
CAAAATGTGAGTAAGCAAGTATTTAAAAGGATTGCCAACTGTAACTTTGAAATTCAATATTAAAATGTTATTTATTCTTTTGGGAAGCAAATATTTTAAATGGCTCAAATGTAAATTTTTATTTTGAAGAACAATAACTATTTCTTTTAAAAATAATGCTTTGGACTCAATTTTGGACAAGAAAGCTGTTTTGAACCACCAAAACATAGGATATGGAATTGCTTACTTAAAGCGACACAGTTAATCATTTCAACTCAATCATTCTGAAGATCATTTCTATGTGGAATGTTTAGAGTGGGTTGATCCAGGTTTTGAAATGCCTAATGCCACATTAAGTAGTGCATCAAGCACCACTGCTGAGCCCTGGTTTGAGTTCATAATGAAGAGTATAAATTGGCACTGTTACATATTGAACTGCTTGAAATGAATGATGCAATTGTCCAATTTTTGAAATTTTCATGAGCATTTATGTCTGTGCAAGTTGTAAATAAAGTGTATTTGAAAAAACTAGTTTTTCTATAAATCAGTTGTTTTCATGCACCTTTGCTTTATAGTGCATTTTATTTTAGAAAATAGTAGAAAAACAAACTGTAAATAATAGTACACCGAAAAAGCATATGATCCACAACATTGAATATGTTATCATGGTTTAAACGTAGCAATTTGTCAAGTATGGGGTTTCTGGCCTATGAATATAAATGACGTGCCTTTCTCCAAACGCAGCAATAAAATTTAGTTCAGTGTTTCCTTCAATTCTTTGAAAGGACAGCAAATAATTGTTTACTTTGTACGAAAAAAAATAGTTTAGTATTTTAAGTTTAGATCAGTGTGATTTTTGCACTTGTTGCATTAAATGCAAAACATTAACATTTTCATGGAAGCAGTGAACAAGGAAGGTTTTTAAGCTCAATTGATTTCACTTCCAGTGTACTAATCCTGTCATTTCTGTTGTAGCATTTTAAGTAAATCCAAACTGTTAACTTTGATTTTTCCCAGTTGAAGGACCCCTATTGTATTTCCAGCATTTTTAAAAAAATAATGTTAGCATCTGTTTCATTGGTTTTATGGTTTATTCTTTGCACTTCACTCCAGCTAATGAACCTCATTGCAAGAGAGCTCGGGTATAAAAGTCAGTGACAGTGGTGAAGGAGCCTACATTTGGGGCGTGGGGGGTGGTGGGTGGAATTTTTACCTCATCTGGAGCAGGTAGACTGGTGAAAGTGTCTATCAATAACCCTACCAATAATTGGCCACTGCACAGACCGCATGGAGATAAAGTCCCATTTTCATATTGTAAATGTGTTTCATTGTATCTTGAGACATTATCAAAGTGCTAAATTAGACTGGAAACAAATCAAGGAACTCAACACTAGATGTCCATAAGGGCATTGTGGCCGTCAGCACGACCAAATTGTTGCAGTCTGCAACCTTTGTGGCCCACCATATTATTCCATCACCTGGAATAGGATCAACCCTGGTTCACTGAGCAGTGCAGGAAGGCTGGCCGTGAGCAGTACCTGGCATATCTGACAGTGAGCTGTCACTCTGAAGCTACAAAACAGGACTGCTTACAAGCCATCGAAGTTCTGCAGTCTGTCACGTATAGTCACGAATAGTGGTGAGTCAGTAACTCTGTGAAGGTGGAGTCTCTGCAAGCCTTTCCATTAGTGCAGAAGATAAGGCTGAAGCATTTGCCATAGTCTTCAGCCAGAATAACCAACTGTTGGATCCATCACTGCTTTCCCCTGAGGCCCCCAGCATCATTGCCAGTCTTTAATCAATTTAGTTTGCAGTACATGCTATCAAAAAATAATTGGGGGTGTTGGATAATGGAAAGGCTGTGGACCCTGCAACAGTACTAAAGATATTCTCTAGAACTTGCTACATCCCAAGCAAAACTACTCCAGTACAGTTGCAAATTGGCATCTACCTGTTGAAAATTACCCAACTATGTCTTTTATGCACAAAGGACTAATGCATTCCAGCCAGTTATCATCCATCATGCATCTCAATTGTGGGTAAAGAGATGAAAGATGTCATCAGTGATGCTTGTGAAGCAGCAGTTGTTTAGCAATAAACTGCTGTCTGCCTGGACCACTTAGCTCCTGACCTCTTAACAGCCTTGGTTTAGACATGCACGAAACAGCTGAATTCCAGAGGTGAGGTGCAAATGGTTGCCTGTGACATCAAGGCTGCATTTGACAAAGTGTGGCATGAAGGAGCTCTAGCAAAACTCATCGATAGAAAAGAGCTCCACTGATTGGAGTCATACTTTGCACAAAGGAAAGTTAGTAAATTTATTGGAGGTCAGTCACCTCAGATGCAGGAGCTCCTCAGGAAAATGTTCTAGGCCCACCTTTGGCTGCTTTATTAATGACTTCCCCTCAATTGCAAAGTCAAAAGTGGGGATGTTGCCAACAACTGCACGATGTTAATAGTAATTCGTGACACACAAGATGTTAAAGCAATCCATGTCCAAATAGAAAATATCCTTGATTCACCAAAGCCTGCGTATCATCTATAAGGTATAAGTCAGGAGTGTGATGGAATACTCCCCGTTTCCCTGGATGAGTGTAGCTCCATCAACATTCAAGAAGCCTGATACCATGCAGAATTAAGCAATCCATTAGATTGACACCACATCTACAAATATTCAGCACCTCCACCACACATACTCAGTAACAGCACTATCTACAAGATGCACTGACTCCCACCCCTTCCCTAAATTGAGGAAAGGTTGAACTTGTATTCGTTTAGAAGAGTTAGACTTAATTTCATTGAAATATTAGGTTGGAAGGAGGGGGTACTCATCTTTGTAGCAGTGTCTAAAACTGAGACACCGTTTCAGGATAAGGATTCTGCATTTTAAGATGGAGATGGAAAGGAATTTCTTCTTAGGGTCAATAATCCTTGGAGTTATTAACCACAGAATGCTGTGTTGGTTGGACATTGAATACATTCAAGATCAAGTTAGGTACTTGATACACGAAGTTCAAGGATTCTACATTTGTATATTTGTGTATATATATATATCAAGACCTATATTAAGACATCTGTGATAAATCTCATCCTGTTTTCAAAATGCAATCATTGAAGAACCTGATGTGGAATGATTCAAATTTAGTGGATGAACAATAGGAGTTTCCAGTCAAAATAAATCACTAAAAATTAATTGAATGCATTCCAGAATTTTCTCATAAAATAGCAAAAGAAAATTGCATAGTTTCACATAAGTGTACACATATTTGTAATCAGCTTTTCATCTCCCTGCACTTACCACTGTTATTCTTTTGAGGTCTATTCCACCATGATGGCAAAATATTTAATCCAAGCCTCCACCAATTTCTTACTTCCCCTTAATTCTGCAGTCTCATCCTTTCAGAAACCAATGTTGACATAAGATATTATCTTTGTATATGTTTGGAGAACCACTTGTTATCTGTTTTTATATTTCTTATTAATTTCATTCTAATGCCTTTTTAAAGGCATGGTCTGAGAAATCTTTAGAAATGAGCAATCTTGTCCTCCATTAATTTTCATAGCATTGTATGTTCTTTGCAATTTGAAATTATCCATGATGATCTTCTGCGTAAGGTTGTGATGCAGGCTGATTCAATTGAGGTATTCAAAGAATTAAAAAGGAACAAAAACTAAAGAAGTACAAAGGAACAAAATGCAGAGCTAAGGGGAGAAGGCAGGAAGATACTAATGGCACTTTCAATTGTAGAACCTGAAGAAATAATGAGTTGAATGGTCGCCTAACGTGCTGTAACAATATTGCGATCTCTCATCAACCACAAATGGAATTTTTTTTTGTGGAGGTCTTGCTAGACAATGGAACTTATTTTTGTTGAGAATCAGAAATATCTCCTTAATTGTCTACCTGTCATCTTTTTACCTACTTTGTCAATCTACTTTGGTTAACCCTTGCCTTCTTACTTTTGTTTGGGTTTCATTTGCGAGTTTCAGACTCAAGTTTCTCAAATTCAAACTGAATGTGGAATTTCATTGTGTTATGATCACTCTTGCCTAAAGGATATTTTATTATGGGATCATTAATAAAGCCTGTTTTATTATACATTATTTTTATTATTTTACTTTCATTGCAATTCTATAGTAACTTATTCACTGGTTGCTTTCGGAATGCATTGTTTTAAGAAATTGGCCAGAATACACACCACAAAGTCATTCTCAAGGCTGTTTTTCAATCATCATCATCATCAGTGTCTCCACAATCTCTTCAGCTATCTCCTTCAGAATGCTGGGCTCTAGGTCATCTCGTCTGGGTGATTTATCCACCTCCAGATCATTCACCTTCCCCAGCACCTTCTCCTTAGTGATGGCCACTACACACACCGCTGCTCCTGACTTTCTTAAAGTTCTGGTGTGCTGCTGGTGACTTCCACTATGAAAACTGTTGCAATGTACCTGTTTAGTTCCACTGTCATTTCATTTTTCACATTACTACTCTGCAGCCCTCATTTTCCAGTGGTCCAAAGTCCACTCTTGCCTCTCTCTTACCTTTCAGATATCTAAAAAAAACTCTTACAATCTTCTTTTATATTACTAGTCAGCTTACTTTCATATTTCATCTCCCCTTATTGCTTGTTTAGTTATCCTCTGTTGGTTTTTAAAACTTCCATGTCCTCTGGCTTCCGACTGATCTTCACCACTTTGCAGGCATTTTCTTTTGGCCTTATGCTGTTTCTGACTTACCTTGTCAGCCATGTTTGCCACATCCTCCCCTTAAGGCACTTCTTCCCTGGGATGAATTTCTGCTCTGCCTCCTGGGTTTTCTCTGCCGTCTTCCCTGCTAGGCTTCCCTTCGAATCAACTGTGGCTAGCTGCTCCCACACTTGGTCTTTGTAGTTATTTCTACTCAATAGTAATACTGTTCCATCTGATTCCAGCTTCTCTCTCTCAAACTTCAGGGTGAGTTCTATGACATTATGGTCACTGCCCCTTAGGGGTTCCTTTACCTTAAGCTACCTAACCAAGTCTGCCTTATTGCCAAATCTGGAATTACCCGTCCTTTAGTTCTTCCACATATTACTCCAAGAAAAGTCTCATAGTCATTCCATGAATTCTATTTTTTGATATCCGCTAATAATCTGATTTTTCCAGTCCACCTATACATTGACGTCCCTCATGATTATTATAATAGGCTTTTCTTACATGCCTTTTCTATCTTCTGATTTATTTTCTTCCCCCAATCCTCACTACTGCTTGGAGACTTGAATGCAACTCCCATCAGAGTCTTTTTTGCTTTGCAGTTCCTCATCTCTACCCATATAGATTCCTACCTTCTGACTCTACATCACTTCATGCTATCAATTTAATTTCATTTCTTACTAACAAAGCAACCCCACAGCCAGTGATTACCTATCCGTCCTGTCAATAGGACGTGTATCCTTGGATATTTATTTCCCAGCCACGATCCCCTTACAGCCACGTCTCTAGATACCCACATCATTATATCTGCTATGCTATAGGTGGAAATAACTTGTTTAAATGTTATGAAGTCATTATGATTTGGCAAAACATCTCTTTGGTAACTGTTGTGATGAAACTAGGCTATATCAACATAATCAAAAACAGAAATTGCTGGAAAAGTTCAGTGGGTCTGGCAGCATCTGTGTTTGTTTCTATGGATGTAGACCTTTTTTGGCTTAAAAGTGCTTGAATGTGTTTGTACTGCAAGTAGGACTTTCTCTTAAAATACAGAACCTGCAAATTCTGGAGATCATGTCTTCAGCACTACATTGGGATATTGACAAGGCACATTGTTTCCAGTGTGCTTAGCTATATGTGAATATCATGTAAAGTGACTGAATTAGCTGAAAATTGAAATCTATGATAGCAGACATTTCAATAGGCGGCTGTGATGGATTGGCATTTCACTTTTACATACGCTTGATGCTGCTCTAGGAGTGCTATTCCATTGAACAGTGTTGATCTCCAGTTTAGAGGCAGAACGTTTACAGCATAATCTTATATGCCTGCAGGTCTGTGGTGTCCAAACAAAGCTATTCAGTTTAACCTGTCCTTATGACTTTTGTTCTGATGCCCTGTAAGGTAGCTCTACAATAATGTACAACACAATCTGTACTCTCAGGCAACCAGCTTGTAACTGATGTCCATTTCAAGCCCACCGACTCCCACAGCTACCTAGAATACACCTCCTCCTCCCACCCACCCTCCTGCAAAAATTCCATCCCCTATTCCCAATTCCTCCGCCTCCGCCACACCTGCTCCCACGATGAGGCATTCCACTCCCGCACATCCCAGATGTCCAAGTTCTTCAAGGACCGCAACATTCCCCCCACAGTGGTTGAGAATGCCCTTGACCGCGTCTCCCGCATTTCCCGCAACACATCCCTCACACCCCGCCCCTGCCACAACCGCCCAAAGAGGATCCCCCTCGTTCTCACACACCACCCCACCAACCTCCGGATACAACGCATCATCCTCCGACACTTCCGCCATCTACAATCCGACCCCACCACCTAAGACATTTTTCCATCCCCACCCTTGTCTGCTTTCCGGAGAGACCACTCTCTCCATGACTCCCTTGTTCGCTCCACACTGCCCTCCAACCCCACCACACCCGGCACCTTCTCCTGCAACCGCAGGAAATGCTACACTTGCCCCCACACCTCCTCCCTCACCCCTATCCCAGGCCCCAAGATGACTTTCCATATTAAGCAGAGGTTCACCTGCACATTTGCCAATGTGGTATACTGCATCCATTGTACCCGGTGTGGCTCCCTCTACATTGGGGAAACCAAGCGGAGGCTTGGGGACCGCTTTGCAGAACACCTCCGCTCGGTTCGCAATAAACAACTGCACCTCCCAGTCGCAAACCATTTCCACTCCCCCTCCCATTCTTTAGATGACATGTCCATCATGGGCCTCCTGCAGTGCCACAATGATGCCACCCAAAGGTTGCAGGAACAGCAACTCATATTCCGCTTGGGAACCCTGCAGCCCAATGGTATCAATGTGGACTTCACCAGCTTGAAAATCTCCCCTTCCCCCACCGCATCCCAGAACCAGCCCAGATCGTCCCCTCCCCCCACTGCACCACACAACCAGCGCAGCTCTTCCCCTCCACCCAATGCATCCCAAAACCAGTCCAGCCTGTCTCTGCCTCCTTAACCTGTTCTTCCTCTCACCCATCCCTTCCTCCCACCCCAAGCCACACCTCCATCTCCTACCTACTAACCTCATCCCAACTCCTTGACCTGTCCGTCTTCCCTGGACTGACCTATCCCCTCCCCATCTCCCCACCTCCCCACCTATACTCTCCTCTCCACCTATCTTCTTTTCTCTCCATCTTCGGTCCGTCTCCCCCTCTCTCCCTATTTATTCCAGAACCCTCACCCCATCCCCCTTTCTGATGAAGTGTCTAGGCCCGAAATGTCAGCTTTTGTGCTCCTGAGATGCTGCTGGGCCTGCTGTGTTCATCCAGCTTCACACTTTATTATCCTGTACTTTAATGTAGGCTTGTTTTAAATTCCAATTGCCGTTTGAATTTTGCAAAACTGCAATTGAGTACATCAATATTTTAAAAGGTTTATTGTTTGAAACTGCTAATGTTGTAAAATTATTATAATTGTCGGATTCTGACAGTTAATTTCCTTGTACTTTGAATGTTCATTTCCAGCCAACACGTCATATGATCAGAACCTGAAACAACTACTAACTGGAGCTTTCTCATGCAATCATTCTGGACAAAATGGAAAAATTCACATTGAATCAGATTTTAAGAGGTAGCCACAAAAAGCTGAAAGGGTGTGGTTTCCTTTCATTGATTAGAACCATCATGAAGAGATTTGTTCATCAGTGTTCTGAGAATTAAGTACTCCCTACATGAAGATAGATGTCAGGAAACAGTTTCATTTTTTTTAACCCACAACATCCTCTAACAAAAAGACAAATCTATGGATTTGGAATAGAACGCTTACATTCTTATTTATGAGCAGAATACCCAAGGACTTGAGGAAAACTGATTCTTGCTGACAAGGACCCTTATTGTCAAAACTTTTTGTCTTACATTGATGAGGGTATTTGCAAGAATATTAATATAAAAGGGAACAGCAACAAATTGATCATACTTTAGAAGAGAGGTTTACTTGAGCATGCTTTTAATTGAAAGTATATTCCAGAATTAATATTCAGCCTTGAAAATATCCCACATCTATACATCCAATAAATTATGTCAGAAGAGATGCAGAGTTCTTACAAATCGTAAAAAGTTATATTCAGGTTGGAACTCAGGTAATTTTTCCTTGGCCTGTAAAAATCTTAAGATCCAGGTCGGTGCATTGAGTTTAGGAGTTGGGAGGCCATGTTACGGTTGTACAGGACATTGGTTAGGCCACCTTTTGAATACTGCATTCAATTCTGGTCTTTCTGCTACAGGAAGGATGTTGTGAAACTTGAAAGGGTTCAGAAAAGGTTTACAAGGATGTTAGCAGGGTTGGTGGATTTGAATTGTAGAGAGGGGTTGAATAGGTGGGATCTATTTTCCCTGCAGCATGGGGAGCGACCTGATGAAGGTTTATAAAATCATGAGGAGCATGGATACGCTGAACAGCCAAAATCTTTTCCTGGGCTGGGGGAGTCAAAACTAGAGAGCACATGTTTAAGGTGAGAGGGGTAAGATTCAAAAGGGACCGAAGCGGTAACTTTTTCAAGCAGAGGATGATGCATTTGTGGAATGAGTTGCCAGAGGAAGTGGTGGAAGCTGGTAAAATTACAACATTTGAAAGGCATTTGGATGAGTTTATGAATAGGACGGGCTTAGAGGGATATGTGCCAAATGTTGGCAAGCGGGACTCGATTTATTTAGGATTTTCTGGCATGGATGAGTTGGACCACACGGTCTGTTTCCATGCTGTGCAGCACTACGACTCTATGACTCTGTAAATCAAAACCTTCATCTTACTATAAGACAACAACCACTTAATGCAGTATAAGACTGTAACAGAATTGACGGGTTTAGATGATGTTATGAAATCAAATACTTTAAAATAGCAATCATTTGTCATGGTGCATTGACCAAGTATTACATTTCTTGTTCAGTTGCAATGATGTCATTACTTTTTCTCATGACTAACATTCCCAACTAACAGCATGCACAGAATCTGATGGATATACTTTACAATTAATATGGTCCTAAAGGATGTTTTAAAAGTTGTGGCTTATGTGAAGAAATCAGGTAATTGGTTATAACTCACACAACAGTTGCTTTTTGGAGTTTATTATCCCCTTCTGAACTTTTCAATTAGAAGTCTTCCTTTTTCGTTCATCCCTGGAATCCCATATTTTTGATTTGCACAATTTTCATGTTTGCTGCTTAAATAACTTTCTCTAAAATCACAAGGACATTTGAGTTGGAGCTTCTGCAGGCATTGAGGTACAAAAATTTTCAATGGAACTCAAGAAGGAGATCAGGGACAATTTTGTGTGTCACAGGAATATTCCAAGTCTTGTTTTTATTATAAGGCTTATGAGTTTATGATGCGGTTTTAAGCCTTTGCTTGTCAGTTTTTCCAGGAGTGGTGTGCATTACTTCAGTTAATGGATTCTTTGCTTAAAGGCACTTCTGTAGCAACTCAGTCTAGGTCTGAAAATGTTATGATGTGACCATATGTCCTTTTAAACTAATTGAAGAATTCTCCAACTCTGCATACCAGCACATTTGAATCATTCTCTAGTGGTCTCATTTACATTACTGGCTGTCATGTAAACGTCTTTTTTGATGTTAAACAGACTTTTTTAGATTTTAAAAAATGGTTTTTGAGGAACACTCTGCCTGCTTGGTAGCCTAATACATGTTCAAATTGTGCAAATCTTGCACATGCCATATTTACGATTTTACCAATGAAGTGCGTTGTTTAACTTAATGCGTTATTAATTGATATATAAAATTTAAAATATGTTGGTTCTACTTCATCTGATGTCCAATTCCAGGACATGACTCATAAATAAAGTCTGACACTCCAGTGCAGTACTGAGGAAGTACTACACTGTTGGAGGTACTGTTATTCAGATGACAATTTTAACAGAGGCCACATCCCACTTGCTCAAGTTGATGTAAAAGATCCCGTAGCACCATTTTGAACTAGAACAAAGGAGTTATCCCCTGTGTGAGGGGCAATATTTATCCTTTAACCAACATTACAAAAGAAAGCAGATTTTCTGGTCATTATTATGTTGTGGGTTGTGGCAGTTTTAAACACTTTGAGACGTCAGTGGTTGAGAAAAGCATTCCACTAGTGCAAGTTTTTCTTATTGATCAAAAACGATACAAAATTTTTCACAACTTCAACTTTTCTAAATTACTTATTATCAAAATAATTGGTAATATCCCTAGACAAACCTACATTTTCTGATTTAAACTACTAATAGTGGTTCAATACTTTTGTACAATTTTCTATGTTTTCTCATGTGTCTGTTAATCCCAGATTTGACTATCTAACAGTCACGGTCAGATTCCCAGGTTCTACCCTCTTTAAAGTTGACATGGATCAAAACTGTCCCAACTTATATGAAAACACATTCACCAATTAGTTTGAAATTTGTCACTGGATATGAAATGTGAACTGTCACTCTCTCCACAGATGCCAATAGACTAGGTGCGTTTCCCCAGCACTTTCTATTTTTATTTCAGATATCCAGCATTTGCGGTATCTTCATTTATTTTACCAGGCCTCCCAGTGCTCTCTGATTTACATTGACTCCTGATTATGGCTTACTTTAGTTAACTCAGGTTGATGTCTGAGCTTTAAAATTCCCACACTCATGTAATGTCCCTCACACCATGGCTTCCTCCCTCCCTCTCTCCTCTATCCTCAAAACCTCTGAGACAACTATGCTTCACCAATTCTGACACCTTGAGCATCAAAGTCTGTAGTTGCCCCAACTTTGATGGCCATGCCTTCAGCTGCCAGGGCCCTAGGTTCTGGAGGTGTCCCCCCTAGCTCTCTCCAACTTGCTTTGTTCATTTAAAACACTCATTAAAGTCTACTCCTTTAACTGAGCTTTTGGCCTACTACAATATGCCTCCCTATCTGTCACCTGCCATTTTGTTTCCTAATATTCTTCTGGAGCACTTTGGGATATTTATTAGTTAAACATGCTACCCAGCTGCCTATTTCTCATATGGTATTTTCTTTCACTGTCAGGTTTGGTATTCTCGTGCCTGTCCTGATTAAAGCTAGACAGAAAGCTTCACCAGCCTATCTATTTTCTCAACACTACTCAAGTTCTGTCTAGCTGATGATTAAACATTAACCTGTGTTGTTTTGGAGGGTGAAGTAGTGAGTTCTGCAACTGGTCATTTTTTCTGGCTTGGTAGATTCCCATATTCCAAATTGAACAAAGTTTTAATCACTTATGTTTCCTTTATCACAGGGTATGTATGAAATTATACCACATGAAGAACATGAAGAGAGTAAAGCAGCAAAGAATTCTGACATTCTCAAAAGAAAATTCTTGATCTTTGTATTATTGTCTTATGTTCTCATGTAACCGCCCTGATTTATGTTGGAAATTTATTCGATTTGTTAGCATTCCGGTTAGTACATGGGAATTATTATGAGGTAATTTCCATGTGATTCCCATATCCTCTCTCAGGAACAGAGCCCACTGTGTGGGAAGTGATTAGGGAACATAAGGTTTTAATAGGAAGTTATGCAGTGTCACAAGAAACCTCTTTAAATTGCTCTGCTAAAGTGTAGTGTTATTTTAGATGATGACAATTATTTTATGCTGTAACACATTATCAGTGACTATTCCCAAAACATGCATCTAATATTAGTTACAATGAAAGAAAATGGTGTTTGAAATTGCACTTGATAATGTAAATTTCTAATATGGGTGTAATATGAAACTATAGTTGCCTTTTTGTTAGCAGTGTAAGTCTACCTTAAGAAAAGGCTAGTTTGTGGTTCAACTAAACATTCCAATTTAGATTTTTTCCTCATTGTATAATTCATTTTTACTGTATTAAACCTGAACAGTGGGTACTGAGAAGACTATATGATCTAGACCAGCGTGGATCACTACATTTGTTACAGGATTATTACTGTTGGTCAGTCAACATTATTAAATATTGGAAATGGGTGGTGCTGAGTATTTGTTCATTGAGCCAGTCTCCTTTGTTCAATTCACACTGTGAGCTGACCAAACTGGAGGATGCTTAGGGCCAGATGCATCTTCTCTTATCTTCTTAGTAAAGAAATTGATATAATTTATTTCTGCTATAGTTTATTGTTATTTATAGTGGATGGTGTCAGTCAAATGTTGTTACAGATGACCTGATCTTGCCCACGTCGAATATCCAAACATTCATATTTTTTTCAACAGGGGTCACTAAGGGATGACCAGGAGCCAGAAGTGTTTTACTTTTCCTCTCCATAGCCTAGCTTTATTATGAAAAACACTGCCCAGTGTTTGTGAAGATTTGAGATCAGCCAAAATATGCAGACCAAGAATTAATCTTCTCCATCAAGACCGTGCAATGATCTCAAAAGGACAAGGCAGTAAAAGCAGTTTTCCATCTTGGCAGCCTAGTATCATCAGTCTGCTCCAGAAAATCTCTAGGATCAGCCAGTTGAATTAAAACAATTAGAACACATTTACATAAAAGTCAACTTTAGAATATTATAAGATAGATCATTTTGAAAGTTGGCATTTTCCTAGGGCATTGGACAAAGAAATGGCAGATGGAATACAATGTGGGATAAAGTGAGGTTATGCGCTCTGTGAGGAAGAATAGCAGAGCAGACTATTTCCTAAAGAGGGAAAGGCTTTGAAAATCTCAAGTACAAGGGACTCCTAGTTCAGGATTCTCTTAAGGTAAACAGGAAGTTGGAAGGCAAATGCAATGTTATTCTTCAGTTCAAGAGGGCTGGAATACATATTATTCAATTAGAGAGGATTCAGCAAAGATTTACCAGGATCTTGCTGGGAATGGGGTGTTTGAGTCATAAAAATAGGCTGGAAAGGCTGGGAGATTTTTCACTGGAGCATAGGAGATTGAGGGGTGACCTTACACAGGTTTATAAAATCATGATCAACATAGATAAGCTGAATAGCCAGGGTCTCTTCTCTGGGGTGAGGGAAGTTCAAAGGTAGGGATGAATTTTTAAGGTAAAATAAGAACGTTTTGAAATGGACACCCTTTGCAACTTTTTAAAACAGAGAGTGGTTCACGTGTGGAATGAACTGTCAGACGCAGGTACTGTTACAACATGTAAAAAACATTTGGCTAAGTTCATGAATGGGCAACGTTTAGGAATAAGGGCCAAATGCAGGCAAGTGGAACTAGTTTAGCTTGGGAACATGGTTGACTAGTTGGACAAAAGGGTATTTTTCCATGCTGTAGGATTTTATGATTCTAAAACAAAGTGCAGAGATGTGTTGCTGAGACTGTGTAGAGCTCTGGTCGGATCATATTTGGAATATTGCGAGCAGTTTTGAGCCCTGTTCTAAGGAACGATGAGCTAAACAAAGTGCAGAGATGTGTTGCTGAGACTGTGTAGAGCTCTGGTCGGATCGTATTTGGAATATTGCGAGCAGTTTTGAGCCCTGTTCTAAGGAACGATGAGCTGTCCTTGCTTCCAGGGGAGGGTCACAAGAATGATCCTGGGAATGAAGAGCTTGTCATATGAAAACTATTTAAAGACTCTGAGTCTGTACTCAATGAAATTAAGAAGGAAGAGGGGGCACATCTCTTTGAAACTTAGAGAATACTGAGAGGCCTGGATCGAGTGGGTGTGGAGAAGATGTTTCTAATAGTACAGAAAGAAGTAAAAACATAACAACAGTGCAGCTCAGGAACAGGCCTTTCTGCTCACCAGACTGCACTGACACATGATGTCTTTCTAAACTAAATGCTTTTGCCTCTACGTGGTTTGTATCCCTCTATTCCCTGCCTCTGTGTATATCTATCAAGACGCTGCTTAAACATTGCTGTTGTATCTGTCTCTCCCACTTCCTCTGGCAGCGCTTCCCAGGCACTTACCATCTTATGTGTCAAAAAAACTTGACTTTCACATCCCCTTTAAATTTACTCTCGTTTAGCTTAAATTTATGTTTCCTAGCAATTGACACTTCTACCCTGGGGAAAAAGACTCTGACTATCTATTCTATCCAGGCTTCTATCGCATCAACTCAACTTCAACATTCAATTTTGTTTTCCTTGAATCATTCATGGGATGAGGGTATTGCTGGCTAGGCAGCATTTATTGCCCATCCCTAATTGCCCAGAGGGCAGTTGAGAGCCAACCACATTGCTGTGGGTCTGGAGTCACATATAGGCCAGACCAGGTAAGGATGGCAGTTTCCTTCCCTAAAGGGCATTAGTGAAAGAGATGGGTTTTCTCCTGGCAATCAACTCATGGTCACCATTAGATCCTTAATTCCAAACATTTATTGAATCCAAATTCCTCCATCTGCGATGGCGGGATTTGAACCCGGGCCACTGGAACATTACCTAGATCTCTGGATTAACAGGCCAGCGATAATACCACTAGGCCATTGCCTCCCCAATGTGGAAACAAATCAAATTTGTCCAATTTTTCCTCATAGCTAATACCGTCTAAACCAGGCAATAGCCTGTTAGACCTTTTGTGAACGCTCTCCAAAATGTCCACATGCCTTCTTGTCGCCTGTGTACAGGAGCTGTATGCAATATGCCAAATTTAGCCTAACTAAAGTTCTATAATTGCCATGCTATACATAACTAGCCTATTTTTAAACTCTATGCCCCGACTGATGGACGAAAGATTGCCATGTGCCTTCTGAGCCACCTTACTCACTTGTGTTGCCACTTCCAGAGGCCCCTAAGGATCCTACCATTTACTGTATACTTCTCTCCTGCATTAGATCTCCTGAAATGAATCGACTCACATTAATACAGGTTAAACTCCATCTGGCATTCCTCTACACAAGTCTCCAGCCAATCTATATCCTACTGTAACCTCTGGAATTCTTCTGACTATCTGTAGACCCCCCCAAACTTTGTGTCATCCATAAACTTACTATTCAGGCCATTGACATTCTCCTCCAAATCATTTATATATAATACTACAAACAATAGGTGTGCCCAGCACTGATCCCTACAGAGCATCACTGGTCAAAGATGTCCAGTCAAAAAAACACCCTTCCATCACTACTCTATGTATTCTATGACTAAGTCAGTTTTGTATCCATCTTACCAGCTCACCACAGATCCCATGTCACTTCATTTCTGTATCAACCTGCCATGAGTGAGCTTGGCAAAGGCCTTGCTAAAGTCCATATAGACAACCACCCTTCCCTCATCAATCACAGTTGTCACTTCCTCGAAAAACTCAATCAATTTTTTGAGACATGACCTTCCCAGCACAAAGCCATGTTGCTATTGCTAGAAAGTACATACTTTTCCAAACGTGAGCAGATCCTATTCCTAAGAATCCTCTACAATAATTTCCCTACCACTGACATAAGGCCCCCCAGCATGTAATTTCTCAGATTATCCCTGTTGTCCTTCTTAAACAAAGTATTGACTATTTTCCAGTCCTCTGGGAGTTCTCCTGTTACTAAAGAGGTTACAAAGATTTCAAACAGGACTCCAGCAATTTCCTCCCCTGCCTGCCTCAGCCTTCTGGGATGGATCCCATGACGCCATTGAATCATAGAATCCCTACAGTGTGGAAGCAGGCTATTCAGCCCTTTGAGTCCACAACAACCCTCTGAAGAGCATTCTACCCAGGCCACCCCATTGCCCTATCACCCTGAATTTTTCCATGGCTGATTTACCTAGCTTGTATATCCCTGGAGACTATGGGCAATTTAGCATGGTCAATCCACCTAACCTGCTCATCTTTAGACTGTGGGAGGAAACCCACGCAGACACGGGGAGAATGTGCAAACACCTGACAGCTGCCAAAACTGGAATCAAACCCTGGTCCCTGGCACTGTGAGGCAGCATTGCTAACCACAGAGGGACCATGCCACCCGGGGACTTGTCCTGAAGACTTATCTACTTTAATGCTTTTTTATTAAAAACACCCAAACCACCTCCCTTATTATATTGACATGCACCAGTATATCAATATACTAAAACTCGAAACTCACCATCCACCATGTCGTTCACCTTTGCGAATACCAATGCAAAGCATTAGTTATGGACTTCATCCACTTCTTCCACCACCATGCATAAATTCTTTTCTTTACCCTTGAATGGACCTAGCCTTTCCTGAGCTATCCTCTTGCTTCTTATGCATGTGCTGACTTTTGGAAGGCCTATAGTACAATCCCATTGAAGAGACTGCACTCTTCCTATTCCTGAATTCTACCCATGTGGCCTCACTGGCCGGGCCCTCCAAGGTGTCTTTCCTCAGGACAGCTGTAGTATTCTCCCTTATCAGTAACAAAATTCCCCTACTGCTTTTACATCCCTCTCTATAACTCGCTTGAACTCCTAAAACCCAGAACACTAAGCTGACAGTCTTGCTCCTCTCTCAACCACGTCTCTGTAATAGCTACAACATCATAGTTTTATATACTAATCCCATTTGTATTTCCATTTGCCGTACCTGTCATACTCCTCACTTTAAAACAAATACACTTCAGACTGCCAGCCCTGCTTTGTTCAGTAACTTCTCCCTGTCTGTTCTTCCTCTTAGTCTTATTGGGTCTGGTTCCCATCCCCCTGCCATACTGTTTAAACCTTCCTGAGTGGCACTAGCAAAGATTGCTGCTAGGATATTGGTGCCCCTCCAGTTTCGGTGCAACCCTTCCTTTTGGCACAGGTCCCACCTGCACTGAAAGACATCCCAATAATTCATTCCGAGCACTGACAGCAGCACCAACAGAGTGAAGCAGAGTGAACCTGGGAATCAACAGTGGCATCAGGAGTGGGGCATGGACTGACGTCAATCTGAGCAGTAGCAACCCTCTGAAACCCTTCCTCCAACTCCAGCTCTTTAGCGACATATTTAGCTATACTATCTTCCTATTCCCTGCCTTATTGGCACACAGCACTGGAAGCAATCCTAAGATTACAACCCTAGAAGTCCTGCTTTTCAACTTCCTACCTAACTTTCTGAAGTCCTTTTGTAGGACCTCATCTCTCTTTCTATCTATATTGTTAGTACCAACATGGACCATAACTTCTGACTGCTCACTGTCCCCCTTCAGAAAATCCTGTGCCTGCTCAGAGACATCCTTGAGCCTGCAACAGGGAGGCAACATACCATCCTGAAGTCTCACTTGTAGCCACGGAAATGCCTATCTGTGCCTCTGACTATAGAAGCCCCAATCACTACTGCTCACTGCAATCATCCCTGCCGTACAACAGAGCCAGTCATGGTATCACTGATCTGGCTACAGCTGCTGCTTTCCTCTGAGAGGCTATTCCTCCCAACAGTATCCAAAACGGTATGCTTTTTGAGAGGGGAATGGCCACAAGGGACCCATGCGCTGTTTGCCCACATTGACCCATTTCCTGGTGGCCTCCCAACTCTTCTCTGCCTGTGTAGTTCTTACTGGTGGTTTGACCAGCTCACTAAACATGCCATCCATGGCATTCTCATCCACATGGATACTCTGTAGTGGGTGCGTCTGCAGCTCCAGCCATTCCATGCAGAAAATCAAGGGCTGCAGCTGACACACTTCCTGCATATGTGGTCACTATGGAGACTGGAAGTATCCCTCATTTCCCACATGTTGCAGGAGGAGCATTCCACAGGGCCGAGTTCTCCTGCCATTTCAAATCTTATCAACTCAACCAAACTTATCTACCACAGACAGAAATCCAGGAACTCTTCATACAACCTTACCCACTCATCACCAAACTCAGATCTCTCACTCCTGTTCTCTATTCCTAGCGGACAACAACTACAAAAAGTAAATACTTTATCTGTCTGCAGATGCTACTTACTCAGTCTACAAACCTGGTCACTGAGCAGTCAAGCCTCAGTCACTTTTTCAGTCATGACTACCCCTACATTCAGCTCCATGTTCACTCTAACTGACCCTGCACGTCAGGTATTTATCCTGCTGTCACTGTTCACCCCAGGTTCGCTCTAACTGATACCTGCTCCTCAGATATTTATCCTGCTGTCACTGTTCACCCCAGGTTCGCTCTGACTGATACCTGCTCCTCAGATATTTATCTTGCTGCCACTGTTCACCCCAGGTTCGCTCTGACTGATACCTGCTCCTCAGATATTTATCCTGCTGCCACTGTTCACCCCAGGTTCGCTCTGACTGATACCTGCTCCTCAGATATTTATCCTGCTGCCACTGTTCACCCCAGGTTCGCTCTGACTGATACCTGCTCCTCAGATATTTATCCTGCTGCCATTATTCACCCAAGGTTCGCTCTGACTGATACCTGCTCCTCAGATATTTATCCTGCTGCCACTGTTCACCCCAGGTTCGCTCTGACTGATACCTGCTCCTCAGATATTTATCCTGCTGCCACTGTTCACCCCAGGTTCGCTCTGACTGATACCTGCTCCTCAGATATTTATCTTGCTGCCACTGTTCACCCCAGGTTCGCTCTGACTGATACCTGCTCCTCAGATATTTATCCTGCTGCCACTGTTCACCCCAGGTTCGCTCTGACTGATACCTGCTCCTCAGATATTTATCCTGCTGCCACTGTTCACCCCAGGTTCGCTCTGACTGATACCTGCTCCTCAGATATTTATCCTGCTGCCATTATTCACCCAAGGTTCGCTCTGACTGATACCTGCTCCTCAGATATTTATCCTGCTGCCACTGTTCACCCCAGGTTCGCTCTGACTGATACCTGCTCCTCAGATATTTATCCTGCTGCCACTGTTCACCCCAGGTTCGCTCTGACTGATACCTGCTCCTCAGATATTTATCTTGCTGCCACTGTTCACCCCAGGTTCGCTCTGACTGATACCTGCTCCTCAGATATTTATCCTGCTGCCACTGTTCACCCCAGGTTCGCTCTGACTGATACCTGCTCCTCAGATATTTATCCTGCTGCCACTGTTCACCCCAGGTTCGCTCTGACTGATACCTGCTCCTCAGATATTTATCCTGCTGCCATTATTCACCCAAGGTTCGCTCTGACTGATACCTGCTCCTCAGATATTTATCCTGCTGCCACTGTTCACCCCAGGTTCGCTCTGACTGATACCTGCTCCTCAGATATTTATCCTGCTGCCACTGTTCACCCCAGGTTCGCTCTGACTGATACCTGCTCCTCAGATATTTATCTTGCTGCCACTGTTCACCCCAGGTTCGCTCTGACTGATACCTGCTCCTCAGATATTTATCCTGCTGCCACTGTTCACCCCAGGTTCGCTCTGACTGATACCTGCTCCTCAGATATTTATCCTGCTGCCACTGTTCACCCCAGGTTCGCTCTGACTGATACCTGCTCCTCAGATATTTATCCTGCTGCCATTATTCACCCAAGGTTCGCTCTGACTGATACCTGCTCCTCAGATATTTATCCTGCTGCCACTGTTCACCCCAGGTTCGCTCTGACTGATACCTGCTCCTCAGATATTTATCCTGCTGCCACTGTTCACCCCAGGTTCGCTCTGACTGATACCTGCTCCTCAGATATTTATCCTGCTGCCATTGTTCACCCCAGGTTCGCTCTCTGTTTCACTTAGTAGCCACTGCTGTCACTGCTTGGATCGACTTCAGCCCAGGCTTCGCTCCTCAGGTATTTATCCTACTGTTCACCCCTAGGTTTGCTCTCTCTTGCTCTGTTGTTGCTGCTGCCACTGCTCAGGCTGAGCTGCCTGTAGGAGAAACAAAAACTCGAAACATTAGTGTGAAGAGGCGCCCTTCAGAACTGAGATGTGGAGGAATTTCTTCAGCCAGAGGGTGGTTAATTTTTATTTTCCTTTATTCCTTCACCGGCTAAGGACTTCACAGATCAGGCAGCACTTATTGCCCATCTCTAATTGACCAGGTGGCAGTTCAGAGTCAACCACATTGCTATGGGTCCGGAGTTACATGTAAGTCAGACCAGGTAAGGGTGGCATTTTCCTGCAGTAAGGGACATTAGTGAACCAGGTGGGTTTGTCCGACCACCAACAGTGGATTTATAGTCATCATTAGATTCTTAACTCCAGATTTATTTTATTGAGTTTTCAAATTCCATCATTGCCATGGCAGAATTCAAACTCAGATCCCACGAACGTTATCTGGGTCACTGGATTAACAGGCCATTGCCTCCCCTTATGTGGTAAAGGTTGCTGCCGAGGGCTGTGGAGGCCAAGTCATTAGAGTATTTAAGACAGAGATAGATAGGTTCCTGATTAGTAAGGGGATCCATGGTTGCAGGGAGAAGGCAGGAGAATGGGGTCGAGAAACAAGTCAGCCATGGTCGGATGGGCTGAATGGCCTAATTCTGCTCCTGCATCTTACGTTCTTAAGACTTTGTAGATTACCTGCAACTTAGGATGACCCTTGTGAGAGTCTTGTGAAAGAACTTTGTCACACACAAGCTGGAAAGTGGTACCATTATAATCAGACTAAATATTTCACTGTCACGAGGACGCTCATTGTCCAACTAACACAAAGAAGCCTTCATCACAAGTTCAAGTAAAAAGGAAAATAATAGCTTGGAATCTTACCGGCCCTGCTGATTTAAAATCCCATTAAATCACACATTATCTGACATTAAAAATTTAAAATAACGGGCGCTTCAAAAAGTCGAGAGCATCACTGATTTGCCAATTTTGTTTGCCTGAATGCTGTTACACATCTTGAGCTATAGGGCAATAAGAAGTAACATTGTAAGGAGCGGCTGTGCAGCCTTGATCACATGGTGCAGCTGGCATACCCATGTACTGGTCAAGTACACAAACAAAAGCCTGTTGTACTCTCTGAAGATTGCAGGCTAAGTAAAGGCTGCAAGGCAGTCTACACATTTTCAACCACTGGTGTATCAGAATATAAATCCAACAATTCCACGCTACCAGTCTCAAATTAAGTTAACAAAGGTAAAGCGTTCCTTTTAGATGATATTCCATGGCACTTCAAGGGAGTGTAACAGAAAAAGAAAACAACAAACCAATGAATGTTGGAAGTCATTTAATAGAGTCATAGGGTCGTACAGCACAGAAACAGGCCCTTCAGCCCAACTCTTCTATGCCAACCAGATTCACTAAACTGAACTGGTCCCATTTGCTGATGCTTGACCTATAGCCCTCTAAACCTTTGTTGTTCACGTACCGGTCTAAATGTCTTTTAAATGTCATAATTGTATTTGTCTCTACCACTTCCTCTAGTTCCATATATGCGCAACCCTCTGTGTGAGTTACAGGAATCAATTTCCTATATATGTGTACAGCGGCACACCTAATTGTTAACTTAATTAATTTCATGGTATTTATTTTCAACATTTTGTTTCCAGAGAATAGCAATTCAGACATCCTAATAATTTCTATGATAAATAATAGGAAATCCTGTCATTCTTGTCTGTAAAGAGATTAATGATGTTATGCTGAATCGTTAGAGCCGCCGAAACAATGGCCTGGCCTTATCAGTTAGTCGCTGTACTTTGTAGGTAATACAATCGAATAGGCCGTAGCAGCATATCCTATAACTCATACTATTGCCAATATTTTGCAACTTCTACAAATATACAATCAAAGGAACTATTTTACAGTATCACAATATGATAGCCTTTGACAACAGTCTTTTCCAAATTGATAGTATAGTTTTTGTTTCCACCATGTCCTGTCTGGGTTGTGTATTTTTCATATCGATGAATAATAATTGTGTCACATCGTCAGCTGAGTACCCCGCCGCCACCACTTGTAAATTACTGCAGCCAGCCCTCTGTGAGTGTAATGTTTGTCCAGGGCTAAGTGAACAGCTGAATGGTCACATGCTTAAATAGAGGATATAAAATTGAGAGGGGCTGGTTCAAAATAGTCTATGCCACATATCTCTTTAGAAAATGGCTGAATCAGGTACGTGGAATTCAGTGCAAAACTGATATAAACCTGGGAAAGCCGCAGAATAACAGAAAGGAGGTTGCCAAGCTCAACACTAGAAGCCTTGGTGCAAAAGGATGATAGGAAAAGGGACAAACACTGAGAAGGCTGTAATAACAGATAAACATTGCAGTTCATGAAACAGGAGGTGTAGACCAATCAGCCCTTCAAGCCTGTGTCTCCATCTTTAAGATCATGGCTGATCTGCTCCAGCTCCTCTGTGATGCCAGCGCTAAGGGATACAAGAGCTAATCAAACTCTCTTGCTGGAGAAGGATTGTGCTTCCTTTCAGAGAATTCAATGAAAGCTAAAGAGCTGGTAAATGTGATAGTTAGAGAGTGTATTGCACTTGCAGTGTATAAAGTCCAACTAGAATGTGACTTGTTGCTTGGACTAGTGGAAGTTGGGATAGTTAATAAATGGATTGGCCTATTATTTCAGAAACTCTAGTTGAAGCCAAAGAAATGAAACAGTTGAAGGTGCAACCAAAGTCCATCACCAAACAAGTAATACCACAGGGATAGCTGAAACTCTCTTCAAAAATGACTATAATTTGAAAGAAATGTTTGGCAAGTATTGCACAGTTAGTTGCCCCTGGAGTTCTCCATGTCCCTGCATGAGCAGCCATGCCCTTCTTTAACTAAATCAAGTATTTTCTCCTCATATTTGGTGAGGAGCATTGTGCCCACCACCCTGTTGCTGCTCTTATTGAGCCAATTTCCCTTCAATAAGACAAAAGAAGGGATTAAGTATGATGGAAGTGGATGGGAGAGACACTTGTGATGACACAGGGGCAGAAGAGATGGTGAAGTATCCCCGGTGAGTGAGCAGCAAGTGCAGAGGACATTTTGCAAGGATGACGTGGTTGTGGGCTGTTGTTTGGGCATGTTACAGTGCCTGAGACTTGGTGAGATGTGCATATGGCAGCAGAGTTAGAGTGAGTGGGAATCCAGTGATTGTGAGGTAAGAACGTGGCACTTAACCTTGTGCAGTGCAGACCATTGAACTTCCTGCACTGCTGGGCATTTATTTTAACTCAGGTCACAGCACTACACTGGGTCACTCTCACGGTCCAGGCTGGCTGAATTTGGCGGTGTGACCTTCTTTGCCAGTCAGAAGGACAAGTGATGGCTTCTCTGCCTCTCCACCTCATCCAACAGCAGGTCCAGGTCCTTGGCAGCAAAACAGGCTGCAAGCTTTCCTTTCTGGGCCATGCACTCGCTACTAACCGTGGTGCTCCAGTGTATGAAGGACAGTTCCTGGTTTGCAGTCTTTGAAGTGATGCACACTTTAAATACCGCAGCAACTGAGTCTAGGCAACATTGAGCACCTCTATCTGTCCTGTTGCACAATGTTTTAAGATGGGCTTCAAGAAGCCCAGTTGCATCATTGACGAGATGATAAGATGATTGCATGAAAGAAGTCAACACACGGGACTTGGCATATTATGAATCTCACTCGGCAATGTACTTTGCCAAAACATGAGCAAATTCAACCCTATGTATCTATCAGCAGTCTTCCACACAAAGACTACCCAATTCAATTGTACTCATCCAAGCTCTAGAAACAAAACGGCCATCTTGTTCAATCTCGTATAGCTCAGAGACCAACACATCTTCCAGGAAGCTATAAGTTCTAAGGTCAATGCCTGACTGATTGCACAAAAATACAAAATACCTATAAAATTGCAAATAAGGAAATGATTGTTAGGAAATCTCCACCATGGTCGCTCTCAATTTACCCCAGACCACAAACGACACCAGTGAAGAAATTCCATCATGATGATACACTGGTTTCTATCCACGCAAATCTATTAGATAAAGTAGGGCCTGGATTCTGAGTCCTTGAGGTATTGTTCTCCTCCCCTAGACTATCACGTATTTGGTTAAGATACTGACCAGATCCAGCTTGTTATTTATCGTAAATGATATCATGGATAAACATCTGACACCATGTAACTTATGTTTCTTGACAGCAGTTCTGCTTTAGAAATAACTACAATTAGATTTCGTAATTAAGCATTTAAAGTAAGTAGAAATGTCTTTCCTGTTTGCAGTTTCCCCAGATTACTAAATATGTTTCATCCTCACTGCTGGTGTGTCTGGATAGGGTAGATGATCTTTCCCCAAAGATATTTCGTTTTCATGCCTATTATAAAGTTTGTTTTGTTGCAGCAGTACAACTCCCAGCATTCCCTGCTTTGCCTTCATTATGTATGTAGCTAGAAAAGGATTAGGACATTTTATCAACGCTTCCATCCTGAATAGGCACTTTTAACATCATTTCAAGAAATAAATAAGAAATATTTGAATTTCAAAATAAAGAAAGACAATGTATTGGCAAATACACAAACACTTCCTTGTGGTGAAGAGATTTAAAACAATGTTAACTAGGTGTGTGCATACTGGGGCTTACCGCAGTAATGATTGCTTTGTCTCATGACAAGTTTCATACTCAGTTGTGATTGCCATGGTTATCCCTAGGCTTCAGCACTATTTTCAGTCCTTTACTGTGAGTCTTTCTCCCCTTCTCTTTCTCTGTCGCTTTCTCTTTGCTACTGTCTCCTTTTTCTGACATTTTGCCATTTCATCTTTCTGTCTTTAAGTACTTTATCTATGTACCTTGTGAGCCAATCCCTCTGTTTCTGGCTGCTCTCTCTCTCTCTCTCTTTCTCTTTCTCTCTCTCTCTCTCCCTATCTGTATTATTCCTTTCATTACAGGCAATTGAAATTAAACTTACTGGCCAGCTCAAACATATCTCTGCAGCTGGACGGCAGTGTTTCACACAGTGTGAAAAGATTTTGTATACATGTGCAGCAGCCAAGATAATCACAGTACCTCTGCACAGCTGCCACAATTTCCAATTAGCACCTTCAGAAGAAAACAAAAACATAGAAGTATAGAATCTGGAAGCAGGAGCAGTCCATTTGGCCCTACAAGCCTGCTCCACCATTTAATATAATCATGGCTGATTCTCAATCCCAAAGCCATATTCCTGCTTTCTTTCCATACCCCTTGATGCCTTTAATATCTGAGTATTTATCAACCTTTCTCATATCTTGGAGCTAGAAAGCTGCGCAGTTACACCCAAGCAATGATTTAAGCCATAAGATACAAGCAGATATTTTCATACCAGACATTATTGGAGGAACTAACTCTTGCATGAAGCTTTAAATCTGGACTTTATCCACCTAATTACAGAGATGTAAATGGATAGCATGAAAATTGTGTGTGCATATTTCAAGATGCCCAGAAAGCATGAAATGGTTTATAAATCCAATTTATTTAATTAAAATAAGACTTCAATTACTTCAGTGGACAAATGTTGTAATTCTATACAAATTTGGTCCATGTTCTGGACAGAATTAGCAAATCTCATTAAGAGCATTGAAAAGCACACTAGAATCAATCTTAATATGGCTTGGCTCTCCTGACCAGGAAATTCTTTGCAAATGTATGTATTAGTGTTGGAAGTAACTATTCTGATTCCAAACCTACAGATTTATGAAAATGTAAGGTCATGAAATGACCAGGTGGTGCTTCAAAATTATCCTGTAATGTAATGGTACAGCCTTTACACTTGTGACCCTCCATCCTGTTGTGCATTGCACTCATCAAGTAACTTTCTTGGAGAAGCATTAAAATAATAAAATGACTTTGGGCCAGTTTGGAACAAAGCCCTGAGGAGTTACTCTCTGATTTCCAATCAAACAAGTTCCAGAAGAGTTTTTAGCGGCCTAAACTTTTGAACTTCCACACAAGGATAACTGAAAGGGACTCAACGCCCTACCAGGAAGGCTTTGCCTAGAGCCTCCTTTGGCTTCCAGCAGGCCAATGTGGTTGTATTGTACAAATAATTCACAATGGAAACAATGGAGTAGGCAGTGTTTGGACTCCTCAAGCCAGGGTCAACAATCTGTCTGCTTTTTCTGCCCCCATTTTCTTCCTCTCTCCTTTCTTTCTAAGATTTTAAAGCATTTTCTCTGATAAGGAAACTTACCTTGGAGCAGCTGAGAGCAGGAGTGAAGCAGGCTGGAAGTTTGGAGTGGCTGAGAGACAGAACAGAGCACGTTGCAGGCCTGGAGTGATGCATAGTAGCCTGGAGGCCTGGAATGGAGCAGAGCGGAGTGGGCCAGAGGCCTGGAGCAGAGTGGAGTGGGCTGGAGATCTGGGGCAGTGCGGAGTGGGCCAGAGGCCTGGAACGGAGCAGGGACAGTTGTTGGACTGGTGTCTGGCGCAGGCAGTCAGTGGCTTGCAAGGCTGGTCAGAACACGTTTGGAAGCCCCAGTGCTGAGCTACTCCAATGTTTATCTGCAATTTGTTTATCTGACTGTAATGGTTATCCTTTTAACTGTCTTATTTCTAGCTTATATTATGAATCAGTTTAAGGTAACACAACCTATTTTCTTTGTTTTATTCCTCTTTTTGTACCTAACATTTGTACCAAGGTACTTTGTACTTAAGGCGGTGCCATAAGAGATGACATTGTAAACTTTTCACTGTAATCCTGTATTTCTGTACTTGAGTATGTGACAATAAAGGATACTTTATTCTATGATTTGATGTAAGATACTGTAGTAGCTATAGATATGGCTATTAATGATATCCTGAATATAAATTGTATCTTTTGCAGAATTCTTACAAAGACCACATAGCTGACCTCCATAAAAGGGAGCCAGGACAATAGTTTCTGGGTTGTTAATGGTTGGGCCCAGATCATTGGAGAGGAACAGCTAAATTCAACCTCTGGCTATGTTAAAACAGATAACTCCACTTCATTGATACATGGAACATGTCCAATGCTCAAGTTAGTTTGAAACGACAGTCTATATCCAAACTCCCTGGGAGTACAAGGATGGCAGTGGCTTACTTTTAAATTATATTTCAACACGGGACAGCGCAGATATTGTCAAATCTACTCAAGAACCTTACATATTTTCAAAGTTAGATTTCCCTTACTTATACATTCTAAACATGTCATTTGACCTGATAGGAAAAAAAACTCAAGAATGAATAACAAAGGTAGTGGGACTTTTGTAAGTATAAGGAACATTAGAAACACATTGTTAGAATTGTAATCATGTATTGTGTAAATGAAGAACAGAAATTAATATAAAAGGCTACAACTGTTAAGAAATGATGGAATAGATCATAGAGTGGTTTTCTATTTTTATTAGTGAGAAATTATGTTGCTACAAGGAAACAAAGTGTTGATTTTGCCCTCACTGGTGTACTGTGAGACATAGCAAGAAACTTGGGAAAACACAATAAGAATGAAAATATCCAAATCTTTTTATTAAATCTTTTATTGTAATCAAAAATTCTCACATATAAATAGACACGCAGAGAGACAAGGCAAACCCTCAAGATAATCATTGTAGGTGGGACGGAAAAAACCCACCACAGACATCGATGAATTATTCTCTTTTGGTTTCTTTTTGACTCCTTTCATCTCTTTTCTGATGACATGATATTGCGAATAGACTGATTCTCATTCTTGAATTGAATTGAATTAGGTTTATTGTCACGTGCTCACACGAGCACAGTGAATAGTTTACAAGTCACCATTTACAGTATCATCTTAGGTGCAAAGGTATCCAGGTACTGATTCTTGAGTACAAATTCTTTGGAAAGAAAATACAAAAATAAAGAAATAAAAGGTCCAGCATTATAGACATTCAAAAGTACAAAATCACAGTAATAAATTATAAAAATAAAGACATAAAACATTCAGAATTACAGCCCTTTCACAACTGTATAGTAAAAAGGAAAAGTTAGTCCATTTCACAGCTCTGGGCTTGAGCCCCCACCCCACCGCTTCCCCCCCCCCCCCCCCCCGCCATGGAATCCCAGGCCAGAGACCTATGATGCCGAAAAAAAACCCACATGGAGCCACAGACCAACGCCAAAGCCGCCACAAAAAGACCTGGACCATCACCAACAAAAACTACCACCGAAGCACTGAAAAGATTCCCAGGCCTGGGAGAAGGAGTCCTGTCTTGCATTCACTGGTTGAGGATTCAGCCTTTCAATGACTCTGAACTTGGTTTCTCCTTGTTTCCTTTCAATGGGGCATTTTTTAAAGAAAAAGACTTGCAGAGAAAGGTGAAGGACAGTAAGTAAACGTGTGGTATTTGCTTTGATTTCACCACACAGAAGGGAGAGAGAAAAACAGACTCTGTTTCTTCGTAGGGTGGACATTTCTGCAATATTGTCCTCAGCTAGGCTGTAATTATCTGTCTAGGATCCAATCAAATGTTTTTGATACTATGCTGAGCATTCCTGAGGCCAAAGCAGATGGACTGAGTTGAAAAATCAGTTAGAACACTGCATCTGAGCAAACTGTACACACTCTCTCTCTCTCTCTTTCTCTCTCTCTCAAGAACTGCAGATGTTGGAAATTAGAAACAAAAACAAAAATTGCTGGAAAAACTCAGCAGGTCTGGCAGCATCTGTGGAGATAAATCAGATTTAATGTTTCAGATCCAGTGACCCTTCCTCAGAACTACCTCCCTCCAGTTCTGAGTAAGGGTCACTGGACCTGAAACTTTAACTCTGATTTCTCTCCACAGATGCTGCCTGAACTGCTTAGCTTTTCCAACAATTTCTATTTTTGTTTTTTAGTCATATTCCTAATTTAGTAGCAGTACATGTTCTGATTTTTAGCCCACAGTTCAAAAAAATGGTCTTTACGATGTAAGTGACCCATCACCATGGGTCGAAAATCAAACTTATAATCTATCAAGCGAAAGTTCACCCTTGGATCTGATTTGTTTCATATGAGCATGAGCTCTGATCATAACTAGGATCATAGTTTGAAAATAAGGGATCACACATTTAAGGCTGAGATGAGGAAAAAAGCAATTCCACAAGTCTTTGGAATCCCTTCTTCAAAAGACTGTGGATGCAGAATCTTTAAATATTCTAAAACAGAGGTAGATAGTTTCTTGATTGCCAATAATATGAAAGACATTCAGGGGAATACTGGAATGTACAGTTGAGGATAAACAGATCAGCCACAATCTTATTGACAAGAGGAGCAGGCTTGAAGAACCGAGCAACTTATTCTTGTTCCTTGTTCTTGCATTTATGTAACAGCAGAGCGGTTTTAAGATAGTGCATTCTTCTGTGTTTAAAGGTATGGATATTGCTATCATTTCTCCCGCTATCTCTGCAGTTGTTATTTGCAGACTGATGTAGTTTCTCCCTGGTTCTTGAAGTCAAAGATTCATCAATTAAAGGCAGTTTTGGAGCATTGCTATGCCACAGGGAATTTGCTGAGTTATTAACACCTGACTATTTCTGCACCACTCTCTTTAAGTTTCAAGCTTTGAGGTATGAAGTCTGGACTTTGGTTTTGGCTAAATGATGGCAGGTGTGAATTTCATAAACTGTTTTCATCTTGAAATGCCCATCGAAAGGAAGATGTCCCACTCAATCGTTTTTCAAGTACTTTATAGAGACTTGAGATCATTCTGAGTCCATACAGAATATCCAAAAATCACCTGACCCACAGCAGACTTCTCAACAAACTTCATTTTAAAGGACGTTAATACCAGATGATTTCAAGCTAATTAGGAGTTGTGCTTTAAAGTTTATGTTCTGATGAAGGGTCATTGGACTCAAAGCGTTAACTTTTTTTCTCTCCGCAGATGCTATCAGATCTGCTGAGTTCATGCAGAACTTTCTGTTTTTGTATGGGGTATGCTTTTCCTGGATATGACAGAGGACAAAGAAACTTTGGAGATACTAAGTTCCTAGCATAGGCTAATACTATTTATAGCAGATCTCATTAGCCATCTGTAAGAATTTCCGTGGTGATCCATTACAATGCAAACAGATTGCTATTTCTTTACTATTCATCATTAGTTTCTATGACAATTGTTATCAATTATGAGAGTTAATAGGTTCCCTCTTTATAAAGGCAGTAAATGTGGAGCTGGAAAAGCAACGGAAGGTCAGACTGTATCCAAGGAACAGGAAAGTCAACGTTTTAGGCCAAAACCCTTCATTAGGACCTGGCAAAGGTTTTTTTGCTGAAAACATTGACTTTCCTGTTTCTCAGATGCTGTCTGGCCTGCTGCGTTTATCCATCTTCACATCTATTGACTCTAGCTTCCAGCATCTTCAGTCCCTACTGTCTCCAAGCCCCTCTTTTAAAGGACTGACTGAAGCAAAAGGAAATGCTTATTAGAACAGTTAAAAGAGTAATGCATCAGAGGATAATAGTGAACTGTGGAAGTAATGATAAAATATTTTTCAGCGACTAAGAGTCAGGAAACAATTAAAAATAGTCTGAGACTACTGACAGATGTTCAAGATAGGATAAAAAGGAGTCAAGTGTTCTAGTGGCACAGAGGCAGTGGCCTTGTCATTGGGCTAGAAGGTCTGCATTCAAGTCCCACCTCCACTGGAAATCTACCACAACATGTCTGAACAGCTTGATTCAAAAGACCGAATGGATATAGTAGAAATATGAATGAATGTTATGCATCAGTCCTCACACTTCAAAACAATTCTTGACTATTAGAATTGAAAGCTAGTTGTACTAAAAAAAACATATTTTGACACAATTAAATCTTTCAAATGGAGCAAATAAGCCAAATCATATACAGCAGAATGTCCTTAAATATAGCAAATTGATTATGTGAGACCCTGGCCTGTATATTTAATAGCCCACTGCACTCTGAGATGATTTTTCATGATTGGGAGATGCATAACATAGTTGGCATCTTTAAAAAAATGTGACAAGACAGACCAAAGTAATTTTAGGTCCATTAGTTTGATATCAGTAATAGTAAAGATGCTTAAGGGAATTGGTAAGCATGCAATTCATTATCAATTGGAAATGTTAGTGAAGCCCAACAAGGCTTCGTAAAAAGATTATGCCTTACAGATATGATCACATTTTTCAAAAGATGTTACAAAGATGGAGAATGAGGAATGCCTGAAGGCACGGTTTATTTAAATATCTTAAAAGTGTTTTGGTAATGTACAGCACAAGAATCTTCTCTGTAATATTGGAAACCAACAGGTTAAGCAAAAGGTAGTTACAAATAAATTTAGATCTTATTCGAGGCCTGGCACTGCTATGTCCCAGAGACAATAGTTTGGAGCTGTTGTGCCTTACTATTTTAACTAATGATGTGACTATTGCTGTTAGGTGGATGATGTTTGACTGCTTCAGGCAATCTTAATGAGCCTGGATTCATGACTCAAAAATAATCTTGTATTCAGATCAATAACACATTTTACTTGAGGACAAGGAAGTTGCTTATCACTCATACACTCGTCAGGGAAAATATTAAATGATGGTGGTAAAAGAAAGAGATCTGAGTGCTTACTTTGCAAAAAGAAAATAATTGGGAGCAGGAATAATCCATACATCTGCTCAAACCTGCTCTGTCATTCAACTGATGGCTGATTCAACTTCATGGCTGATCTTCATTCCTTACTCCACATTTCTGTATCAGGTCCTCAATCAATATCAAGAAGTAATAGCTAGAAAAAGTAGAATGTTAAAGCCCATTCAGAAGACAATTGATCAGAAAATGAGACATATCAGTTTGTTCAAGACTTTAGTCAGGCATCCTTTATATTAATGTGTCCAGTTCTGGTTTCCTGACATGATGGGTAATATTGAGGCTTTAGAGAGGGTGGGAAATAGGACTTCTAATTTAGTTTACGAAATAAAACGCCTTGGAAATTGAGATAAATTAAAACATTTGAGCTTTACACCCTAGTAATGCATAGACTTAGGGCAGATCTGATTGACCATTATAGGACAATATGGGTGTAAGAATGAGTTCCAACTGACTATTTGTATTAATTAAATGCTTAGGTAAGATTAGGGGATGCAATTTTTAAGCTGATGAGGTCAGAGAAAGGTGATATGGCAGGAAGTAGGTCATTCCCCAAAGGACAGTGACGTTTGAACAAAGCAGTTGATTTGTACAATGAAAACTGAATTGCTGCTTTCCTTCAAGTGCACATTGGACCTGTTTGTGTTTGGGCTACATATCAACTTTAAGTAATTTTGTAGATTCTGTTTCCTTTCATTTGGTTTGGACTTGTATGTTTGTCCCAGCAGATCGCATTGCTCATTTTCAGGTATCAACGGAATACAGGCTGAACAACCAGAGGAGCTTGTCATTATTTTCATGTTCATAGTTTCATATTTTTTATAGATGTGTTCAAAATTATGGAGTGTTTTGATCAAGGAAATGAAGGAGAATTGTTTCTAATTCTGAAGGATCAGTAACCAGGAGCATAGATTCGAGCGAATTGACAAACGAGACTGAGCCAACATGAGGGAAGGAGACGATAAGGACTGGAAGTCAATGTCTATAGAAGTGAGGCAGGAAGATCACAGCAGGTCAAGCAGCATCTGAGGAGCAGGAAAGGCAACATTTCGGGATGAAACATTGACTTTCCTGCTCCTCATATGTTGTCTGACCTGATGTCCTTTTCCAGACTCACATGTGTAGACCCAAAAAAAGAGGGAATGTGTTTTATTTTAATATAGCCAGCTATTAAAATATACAAAGAAATCCTTGAAAATGTAATGGAACTAGATTCAGAAGGGAAATAGATCAATACTCGTAGGGGAAGATTTGTAAGCTAAAGGCAAAGGAGTGCCACTAATTGGAAATAGATATAACAAGGAATAGAGCTGGATGAACACAGCAGGCCAATATCACTCCAGATCACTGAATGTCATGTTATGCATTGCTGTCTTAAGTGGATTTGCCTTGTTTAAGCTAGCTGCTGCATTTCATACATGATAATAATAACCACAAAAGCACTACTTAAGTAAGTCTTTCCTTGGTAATCTTGAGTCACTTCACGCAGTTGGCCAATTTACAGTACAAACAGCACTCCGAATAACATGACACTTTGCTACGAGGCAATGGGTGTGTGGCTCAGGGATGTAACAAATGGTGGTGGTGTGGTGTTGATCCTGAGGACAGCAAAAGAAGGAGAAACAATAAAATAAAGCTGGAAACAATCTCAGCAGATATGGGCAACCAGATATAGAGCTGGATGAACACAGCAGGCCAAACAGCATCAGAGGTGCAGGAAAGCTGATGTTTCGGGCCTAGACCCTTCTTCAGAAACTTCATGAAGAAGGGTCTAGGCCCAAAATGTTAGCTTTCCTGCTCCTCTGATGCTGCTTGTCCTGCTGTGTTCATCCAGCTCTACACCGTGTTAACTCAGATTCTCCAGCGTCTGCAGTTCCTACTGTCTCTGAAACCATTATAATTTAAGTCATGGACTCTTTTGGGAAAAACAACTGCTGTAGATCAGTTTTTACTTTTATCTTATAAATACTTGCAACAATTTTTAAGTGCCAAAAAAATATAAACCATTGAGAAAAATGGACAGATGAAAGCAGCGTTTTAATAGTAATGATACCGTAGAGTGTGTAGTTACGCTAGCACTGAAACTGTTGGGTAAGTCATCTGAAACATAAACAAGATTTTCTGGCTGTTGTGAAATGCAGCCATATAAGGAGATTTATACTCACGTAGACTATGACAGCATATACTGCTGAGTAATGCAGTAAACTTTTAACATAACTGACTGGAAGGTTTCCTGTTAGAGTCAGCCCATTAAGCCCCACCAAGAATGTTTGTTTATCTAATACAATATGGCATGTCATTGTCTAATAGCTTGTTGCATAAATTTTGGAAATCTCAAATGACACCTGCAATACCTGTGAACTTAATTCTGAAAAGAATTATCCACCGAAGTAAAATTGAAAACTTGAATGAGTGTAATTGTTTTTATTCATTCATAGAATATAAACTTTGCTGCTAAGCATTGTCCATTCTTTTTGTCTGTCAGACTGTTGAGAGATGACTATTCAAGCCACTGCAGTAACTTAGCTAAAAAGATCCATGTTTTTGATGCAAAGACTGTGAAAGAACAGCAATAAGTCTGCATGATCTGTGACTTCATAAAGAACTTACAAGTAATGGTATTCCCTTGTGTCTGTGTCTGCTTTCAGACGATAGAGATCACCGGACTGGAAAGTGCCCTGAAAGGTAGCTTGGCAAACTTCTACAGAGCAACTCTTAAATAGTAAAGCTAAATTCACCTTAGTCCTGATGGATCATAGGTCACTCTCTCATTAGAGACGACTTTGTTGTTTAACCTGAGGGTTATCATACCTCACGGGTAAGTTTGAGAATGTAAGTCTTTCATGGTAACCTCAGCTGATGTGGGAATTGAACCTGTGCTATTGGCATCACTGTATGTTGCAAATCAGCTATCCAGCTAACTGAGTTCTGTCTCACTGGCATATGGACCAACTCTGCTTGCCCTCATCTGAAATGAACAGTGCACAGGCATCTCTGCTTCTAATACTCCTCTTTCTGCATGCTATTGCTGTGCTCTTTACTTGTGTTCCCAACTCTGACTCCACCCTTGTACTCCTCAGGGTATGCCTCTAAACTGGTGGCTTGCTGCCTCAAAAGGTGATGTTACTGTTGCAATCTTGAATAATGTGTCCCTTTACCTTCCTCTCTGTTTGGATCCCTCTCTGGCATAGTGCAGGACTACAGCTGCAGGATCTGAGAGAGGAACATCAGACAGTCCTGAGATTAAGTTATGCATCACACAAAGCATCATAACTATTTGAGATTGAGATGCCTTCCCCAAAGCCATCCCTTTCACTCCTTCCCTTATTAGCCCTCACCAACACATGCACAATTCAACCACCCCTAAGGCTATGTACATCTAGAAGGTGGGAATCACCATCATTCATAGGCTTTGATGGTGAAATCCATGCTCTGACCACTTCCCTCTCCATAACTCTAACCACTCTCAGATTGGGGTCCCAACTCAGGTCCTGTCCAGCTCACTGGTGTTGTAGGCCCTGTTCTTCAGAAAATAAGGGAAAGTTGAATGCCATAATGTGTCCTTCTCAATGTCCTCCATTCACACATACATTATTTGCGGCACTTTGACTATTGACAAATCCACTGCAGCACTATTGCACCATGTCCACTTAAGGCCATTCTTGTTGCATAAAACAAGGTCAAGCTGCATACCTAACATAAATATCTCACTTACATCCCTGTGGAGCTGAAGCAGTTACAATGCTGGGCCCAGATTCTTTGACTCTGACCTCCCAGCTTTTGTGAACAAATCCTTGATGGTCTTGTGAGGCAGTCTGAACTTTAAGGGAAGCAAAACATTCCTCGGGACCTCTACTTGCTGCAGCATGATGTCTCGGTTCTGTTCGGAGGGCCTTGAGAGTGCTTCCTTGCGGGATTCCTGATTACGAGGCATGAAACACCCTCGAATGAGCAAACAGTTGGCATTTGAGTCAGCTATGTGTGGCTGTCATTGTGGGGTACTGAGAATGGACATAATAATGAAACAGTGATGTAGGTCATGATGCACATGACTACTGATGTGACAATTTTCAAGAAACTAAGAAGAAACTATGGGCTAGTTTGTACTATTCAGAAGAGTGCTCAGAGAAAATGATATTGGATATGATGGCGTAAATAAGAGTTTGTATACACCAGTCACTCGAGGTGACAGGAACCTGTTACAGGCCACAAACTACTGAAAGAGACCAGATACCTTCTGGGTAGATATTGCTGTAGAGACTTGCAGAGCTACGTTAGCTGCTGTATCATGAAAGCCATGCTTTCGGGTCAAACAACAAAAAGAAACTGCGGTAATAGTATTCTCAAAGGATAGAATAATAACATCACAATATTGTCTTGGACAGTGAACACACTGACATTTGTTTAAGTAAGGGCATGCAGCTGATGGGAGACTAGGTTTCTGCCAACATCAACCTACCCAATGCTCCCAGCACGAGGGTCATACATCACCTCCAGTGATGTGGCAAGCCTATGTCCAGGGAGATATTTAACTTTCGTCCTATTTACTGCCCTCTTATTCAGCTGAGGATGAGAAGCACCTGAGAAGTTCCTTATTCTTCTATCCTCAAATGCAACCCCCGACTTAAGTGTGACTCACAAAGTGCACATGAAACCTCCCCCTTATATGAAATTCCCACAGAGAGTTAGTCACAATTCTGCAAACTGTGAAAGGTTTGACTCCCAATTCACGACCCTGTGTGGGAAAATCAGACCTCACATCTCTGATCGGATTAAATAATTAATATCATCCATTTTTTGTAAAATGCAAACATTTTTTGAGGGTAGTTGAAAGGCATTTTTGAAATTCTTCCTTTACGGAGTGATGCAGAGCAAAGCAGCTAATTTTTAAACACATCCTGCAAATGCCTGGCAGGCTGAAAATTATGATTGTTATTGCTCGTTATGCACAGTACAGGTTGGAAATTGCACTTGCATATTTTCTTGGATTAGTCGGTAACTCTGAATTGGCATAAAGTACTCTGCGGGCTTTTGTAACCTTGTATTAGTTTAATAAGACCGTAGCAGTTTGAGTGAGCTTTTGGCTAACTATTATGAAGTTATTTTGGAGTAAATGGAATCCTGGAGGGGGGGCTCAACATAAATAACATTCTGTGCATGGCATTAGGTAATGTTTTACTGATATATCAAACATTATCAAAGAAAATATTGCCTCATTTGGAAAGTACTGAGTTTATAATTTACACTTTTTCTCGTGCGGCATTTGAGAGGTGACATTTCATAACAAACCTTGTGACTCAACTCCATTGGAAATGAGTCTAATAATATCCCAAGTTTGTAATACCGAGAACAATTATAATTGTGGTTGCACTTTAAATAGTTTGGCAAGTTCGTAACAGCTACAGGCATAACAATGAATAAGTAAACATTATTTCAATTGTCAAATTGTAATGCATACATTTATGAGAAACAGGGCTTTCTGAAAGTGTAGGTTTTTTGAATGAAAGTCTGCCAGCCTTTTCTGGTGAATTTAAAAATCCTACACCACGACCAGAAGAAGAGCAAGGAATCTTCTGATCCTCTTCTTTTAAAGAAGGAACGTGCAGTCCTTCTCTGACTCTGAACGAACAGCAATGACTCTCAACTGCCCTCTGAAATGGCCTGGCAAGCCACGCAGTTGAATGAACTGCTAGAAATGAGAAAAGGAAAGAAAATGGAAGAAACTCATGTCAATGACCTAGGCACTGGAAATAACAATGGCAGAAACAGCTCTGTAGACTCTACAAGGTTCTCCCTATTAACACCTGGGTCTCCTAAACCCAGGACAGCTGTCTCACAGGCTAGTCAAGCAACAGCCTTACATAGTCCCACTCACGTCATACCTTATGGGCAATGTCCCAGGCACCAGCATCGCCATTCCTGGATATGAATTGTTCCACCAGCAGGACAGACCCAGTAGAGAGTACGACACAGTGACATACAGTTGGAATGGAATTGCCCTGGGAGTTGACTCCAGAACCTATGAAATCTTGTGGCATTAGGTCAAAACATGGATAAGAAAACCTCCTGCTGATTGCCGCAGGCTGTCTTCTCTCCACTGATGGGTCTGTGCCCCTCCATGTTGAACAACACTTGGAGGAAGCACAGAGAGTAGTAAGGTCAAACCCAAAAGGACATAGCTGTTGGACTGGCTCTGTAGCAGGTGGTGAGGGAACCAACAAGCGGGAAAAACATACTTGATCTCATCCTTATCAATTTGCATTCCACAGGTGCATCTGTCCATGACAGTATTAGTTAGACAGACTGCCACACAGTCCTTGAGAAAAAGTCCCACCTTCACACTGAAAGTGCCTTACATCATTTTGAATGGCAATATTATCATGCTAAATGAGACAGACTTCAAACAGTTCTGGCTAATCAAGGCTGGGCATCCATGAGGCATTGTAAGTCATCAGCAACACTGGAATCATACTCCAACACAATCTGCAACCTCATGGCCTGGCCTCCTTCCCCAGTAGCATTGTGGGTCTACCTGCAGCACATAGCCCACAGCAGTTCATGATGGAAGGTCACCACCAGCTTCTGAAGGACAACTAAACACATGCAATAAATGCCGGCCCTACCAGCAATACCCACAGTGCCATGGGTGAATAAATACCCTTTGTGCTCTGGTCAGCATTTCTTCCTGAACCAAAAAGAGAACAAAACAGATCAAAACATTTATTTCATTTACTGTATATGAATTAGTTGACTAGAATCTTTCTTGTATGGGGTTTAGAAGAACTAGAGGTGATCTCACTGAAAAACCCAAGGTTCTGAAAGGACTTGGCAGGGTAGATACTAGCCGAGGAATCTAAAACATAGACACAGCCTCAGGATAAGGGAATCACACTTCTAGAACTGAGCTGTAAGGACTGTCTACGGACATTGATGAATATATATTTAAGGGCAAGATGGATAGATATTTGGACTTGTGAGGAATCAAGAATATAGGGAGTGTGTGGAAAATTGACCATGATTTTGAGAATCTGTTACAATCATAAGTGAATGTCAGGGCAGGCTCAACAGACTGTATGGCCTAGTCCTGCTCTTAGTTTTCAAGTTTTGACCATCTAGCGGTTTTTATTTTAAATATAGGTTTATTTAATTAAATCTCTAGCTACTGTGGTCAGATTTGAGTTTATATTTAGAAGCCATTCGCCCAGGTTTCTGAATTACCAGTCCAGCAGTATCACCATGTGCTCATTGGTAAGTACTGTGTGCAGTTCTGGTCCGTCTGCTACAGGAAGGATTTTATAAATTTGGGGAGGATTCAGAAAAGTTTTACCAGAATGTTGCTGTTATTGGAGGGTTTGATTGATAAAGAGAGGTTGGGTAGGCTGGAAGACTTTTCACTGGAGCTTGGATATTGAGGATCTTATAAGGTTTATAAAATCACAAGGAGTATAGCCAAGGTGAATAGCAAGGGTCTTTTTCCTCGGGTGGGGAGTTCAAGACCAGGAGGCATCTTTTTAAGGTGAGAGGAGAAAGATTTAGAAGGTACCTGATGGGCAACTTTTTCAAACACAGATTGGGTTGTATGTGGAATGAACCGCCAGGGGAACTGGCAGAGTCACAACACTTACATTTACAGTTACAACATTTAAAAGACATTTGGGCAAGTAGGTGAATAGGAAAGGTCCAGGTAAGACTCGTTTAGTTTAGAAAACTTGGTCAGCATAGACAAATTAGGTTGAAGCGTCTGTTTCTGTGTCAAATGACTCAATGACTCTATCATATCTTGATGGTTATGATACAAATTTTAGTAGTGCCCTGAAGCTCTACAGAATTGATTAGTCTAATCTTTTCATAAGGTAGGAAAGATTATTTTTCCAAGACAATGAATAAAGGATAAGCATGCATTTTCCCCATGTCCTGGCTGATATTGTCAACAAAACCATACAGTGAGATAATTACTCCGTTTGTTGAAACCCAAATGATTTTGATCTACCTGCTGCGGAAAAAAATTACATCACACGTAGTGCTTGCGTTAGCAAGAACTGTAAATATTCTTCCACTGTTCTTGTAATCTTCAATAATACTTCCTCGTATATTGACCCGAAACACAAATATTTCATTACATGTACTTCAAACTTCTATATTTCTACTTGCGCTTCTGAGGATTAAATGCAAGAAACGTTCTAGTAGATACCTGAATATGTTATGGATTTCTTGTGATGTAGTGAAAAGATCGAATAATTTTATATAGTTGAGACTGGTATCTATCAAACCACAGCCTGCCTTTGGTTTCCTGTGTTATTATGACTCAGTTTAGCGACAGGAATTGTGCTTCATTCTGTCATAACACTAATGATCATTTTGAGGCAGTCACTGTCATCTGAGAAGGTAGCATCAGACTGTCGCATTTTAGCTACCTGTAAAACACTGTAATCAATTATCAGGCGTAAACTTGTTATTTATAGAATCTCTACAGTGTGGAAACGGACCCTTTGAACCAAGAAGTCCACACCAACCTTCAGAGCATCCCACCTGAACCCATCCCCGTGCCGTTTCCCTAAACACATCTAACGTTCACATCCCTGAACACTAGGCAATTTTCCATGGCCAATCCACGTAGCCTGAACACCTTTAGATTGTGTGAGGAAACTGGAGCACCTGAAGGATTCTCACACAGACACGGGGAGAATGTGCAAACTACACACAGTCACCTGAAGGTGTAATCGAACCTGGCTCCCTGGCCCAGTGAGGCTGCAGGGCTAAACACTGTGCCTCCGTGCCACCTCTACATGAGCATCAATAATCTAGAAAGCTGCAGTCTGAATTATTTCAGTGGAAAAGACACCAACTGACTAAACCTCTTGACTTTTTAAAGAAATTATGGTGCAGTCAAAGGGCAGTGACTCTCAGATCCAGGAACAATGGTTACTATTTGGAATGCAATGAGACCAAAAGGAAGGCTCTCAGCTTCGGAACTGGGATGTTAGCTGAGAATGGAGACTCACAAGGGTAAAAGCTGGTAAGCTTTGGAAAAGTTAAAGGGGAGTGCACAGGGGGCTTTTCACTTGGCGGGGGCAACTTGAATGGGAAATGGATGCCTAATTAAGAAACAATCTCCCGAATTCTGGCATAAAAGTTTGCTAGATTTAACCTACAGGCCTAAAAACCAGATGTGCAGCAGAGGTAGGGTCTTGGAAGTGGTTAATTATTGGCCGCTTAAGGGTCTCAATTTGTCCACAGGTTAGAGGGTCACCTGACACTTCCTACACCAATGGTAACACGAAGCTGGGATAGATAGGCATTCATAGTGCCATCATTAGCTTGATACCTGTTTCACATCCACCCCTGTGTACCATTCCACACCCAGCCCAGAAGTGCAAGACTCCATGAGTAATAGTGAAGGGGATTGCAGATGACCCAGTGTTCAATGGAAGAAAGAGCTTCCGATCAAGGATGGGTGTGAAACGAGACAGCGGAGGATTCTCAGAGATTCTGAGAGAGATTTTCCTTCCAACCAGCAGCATATAAAAGGAGGCAAGTGTTAACGGGAGTGGCCATTTTGGAGAGGGGCTGTGAAGTCGAAGTGCCTCTGTTTTGAGGTCAGAGTATGAACTTTGGTGAGCATCAGGCTTTGCTGAGGAGGGTGAGCAATGTATGCCAAAGTCAGGTCTTTCTTTTTCTTTTAATCTAGTAGCTACTAGTGGAGGTAGTAAGGGTAGTCAGTGGAGTGGTATGCTTCTCCTGTGTGATGTGGGAGATCAGGGAGAAGGCAAACCTCCCTAACAACTATATCTGCAGGAAGTGTGTCCACCTGCAGCTCCTCTCAGACTACATGGATCAGTTGAACTCACTGAGGATCATAGAGAAGGCAGTTAGGAGTTTCAGGGATGTGGTCACACCAGAGATAGATGGGTGATGGCCAGGATGGGCAGGCAAGCAGGTAGTGCAGGAATCCCCTGTAGCCATTCCCCTCTTAAACATATACACACAATTTTGGATTCTGTTGGGGGGAATGGCGTCTCAGGCATGAGTGACAACAGCAGCCATGTCAATGGCACCCTGACTGGCTCTGTTGAACAGTAGTGAAGGTCAAAGTGTAGGCAAGCAGTAGTAATAGGATTCTGTATAGTCAGGGGCACAAATAGGTGTTTCTATGGCAGTGAGCAAGATTCCTTATGGTGTGTTGACTCCCTGGTGCCAAGGTCAAGAATGTTTCTGAATGGGCACAGGATATTCTGAAAGAGGAAGCTGAGCATCCAGAGGTTGTAGCCCGAGCTGATGCTAACCCCATGATCCCTTTAAGTATCATTTTTCCTAAAGTCCTGGCCATTTACTGTATATTTTCCTCTTGCATTTGACCTCTCAAAATCCATCACCTCATTCTTCCTAGAGGCCGCAAAGTAACTTTACCAGGATACTAGATAACAAAGAGTGAAGCTGGATGAACACAGCAGGCCAAGCAGCATCTCAGGAACACAAAAGCTGATGTTTCGGGCGGAGACCCTTCATCAGAGAGGGAGATGGGGAGAGGGTTCTGAAATAAGTAGGGAGAGAGCGGGAGGCAGACCGAAGATGGGTAGAGGAGAAGATGGGTGGAGAGGAGAGCGTAGATGGGGAGGTGGGGAGGGAATAGGTCAGTCCAGGGAGGACGGACAGGTCAAGGAAGCGGGATGAGGTTAGCAGGTGGGAAATGGAGGTACGGCTTGAGGTGGGAGGAAGGGATAGTGAGAGGAAGAACAGGTTAGGGAGGCGGGGACAAGCTGGGCTGGTTTTGGGATACCCGGTGTGGCTTCCTCTACATTGGGGAAACCAAGCGAAGGCTTGGGGATCGCTTTGCAGAACACCTCCGCTCGGTTCGCAATAAACAACTGCACCTCCCAGTTGCAAACCATTTCCACTCCCCCTCCCGTTCTTTAGATGACATGTCCATCATGGGCCTCCTGCAGTGCCACAATGATGCCACCTGAAGGTTGCAGGAACAGCAACTCATATTCCGCTTGGGAACCCTGCAGTCCAATGGCATCAATGTGGACTTCACAAGCTTCAAAATCTCCCCTTCCCCCACTGCATCCCAAAACCAGCTCAGCTCATCCCCTCTCCCCACTGTGTCACAAAACCAGCCCAGCTTGTCCCTGCCTCCCTAACCTGTTCTTCCTCTCACCTATCCCTTCCTCCCACCTCTAGCCGCACCTCCACTTCCTACCTACTAACCTCATCCCACCTCCTTGACCTGTCCGTCTTCCCTGGACTGACCTATCCCCTCCCTACCTCCCCACCCATACTCTCCTCTCCACCTATCTTCTTTTCTCTCCATCTTTGGACGGCCTCCCCCTCTCTCCCTATTTATTTCAGTTCCCTCTCCCCATCCCCCTCTCTGATGAAGGGTCTAGGCCCGAAACGTCAGCTTTTGTGCTCCTGAGATGCTGCTTGGCCTGCTGTGTTCATCCAGCTCCACGCTTTGTTATCTTGGATTCGCCAGCATCTGCAGTTTCCATTATCTCTTTACCAGGATACTGTCTGGATTGGAGTATATTAGTTGTAAGGAGAAGTTGAACAAACTTGGATTGCTTTTGCTACGGCGTCTGAAGCTGAGGGACGACCTGATAGAAGTATATAAAACTGAGAGGCACAGATAGGGTGCATTTTTGCAATTTTTTTTCCCCAATCTGGAAATATCAAATACTAGGGGGCATAAGTTTAAAGTGAGAGGGGGGAAAGTTTAAAGGAGATGTGTGAGGCTCATTTTTTGCACAGAGGGTATTAGTGCCTGGAATGTGCTCCCAGTGGAGGTGGTAGAAACAAATACGATAGCAATGTTTAAGGGGCATTTAGGCAGACACATGAATAGGCAGGGAATAGAAAGGTACAGACCATGTGCAGGCAGATTGAATTAGGTTAGAATGGCATCATGGTCAGCACAGACGTTGTGGGCTGAAGAGCCTGTTCCTGTGCTGTACTGTTCTATGTTCTATAAAATAGCTACCCAGATGGGAGCAAGTATAAATAATACCATCAATGTTTGGAAACGAACTTGCTGATTTTATCGGACCTCCATCTTGAAGAATGCACAATGAATCATCTTCTGGGTGAAAAAGAAGTTGAAAGAGATCGAGGGGTCTTTATAATAAGGCCTGGAGTTGAAACAGAAGGATGGCGATGTCACAGCAGTTATCCCCAATAACCCAAAGAGAAATGAAGCAGGATGACATCTTTTTTAAGCGATAGTAAGAACTGCAAATGCTGGAATCAGTGGTAGCACAGTGTGGAACTGGAGAAACACAGCAAGTCAGGCAGCATCAGAGGAACAGGAAGGTTGATGTTTCAGGTCAGGACAATTCTTCAGAAGGGCCTGAAGAGTTCTAACGTGAAACATCAACTTTCCTGCTCCTCTGATGCTGCCTAATCTGCTGTATTCCTCCAGATCCATACTGTGCTATCTCTGACACCATTATTGTGTTCTGATGAAAATTTCCCAGTCTGAGGAAGGGTCACTGGAGCCAAAACATTAATTCTAATTTGTCTCCGCAGATGCCGCCAGACCTGCTGAGTTCTTCCAGCAATTTCTGTTTTTGTCAATGCAGTGTGGAGCTCGGGGATCATAGCAGGTCAGGCAGCAACAGAAGACATGTGGCCACCTCACTAGCAGTGCCTATTGTTCAAAGGGTATAGTCTACAGTTCAAATTAACCCCAAATATGCTGTTGTTTGTTTCACCAATTAAATACAAGCTCAATGGAGAATGCTAAT
The DNA here is from genome assembly GCF_030684315.1 of Stegostoma tigrinum. Taxonomy (NCBI): domain Eukaryota; kingdom Metazoa; phylum Chordata; class Chondrichthyes; order Orectolobiformes; family Stegostomatidae; genus Stegostoma; species Stegostoma tigrinum. Next base: position 39,336,813 of record NC_081360.1, on the reverse strand, counting down.
AATGGATTCCATGATGGAAACGAGACATAGAATTGAGATAACCAGATGACTGGAAGATTGGACTCAGGCCAGACTGTTTCTCTTTTATAGAAATTTATTTTACTCATATTCCTGCATTGTTTCCTCTTTGTTTTTATCATGATTCTCTTAAAACACTTGTTAATTTTTCATATTTTTCAATTCAAACGGAACACCACATTGCCAAGTAACTGGTTCCTTCTCTTAGGATATGATAAATGAGCTGCTTTCTATTTATTTTCTGGTTTATGAATCCATTTCTTTTCAAATGATAATGGGCCTGCTGTACATTTTCACATCTTCCTTTCTTAATTTCAATATTTTCCTTTTGATTCTCTACGCTTAGTTTGGCGCTTATTTAGATATCTCCACTGAGAAAGCATGTGCCCTCTATATACTTTTGCAAACCCTATAAGCTCCTTATTCAAAGTAAAAGATGCATCCATCATTAATATTAATTTCTTGTTCCAACTAAGTAATGAGTTTTGTTTCACTTGCTGATCCTAAGCCGTGTTTGCCCCTTAAAAATGAGGAAATCAGTTAGGTATTGCATTGATCAAAGAAGCACAGACCACTCTTTTGTCAATGCATAACAGCAGCTGCAGCACCCACAAAGAGGAAGTGAAATTTTAAAAACAGGAGATATTGTGTGCAGCCACTACCAAACATTTACTGTGGCATTGCCTGAAGCACTGGAAATCTCTTCAGTCATGACTTCAGGAAACAAATTCTGCCATAATGTTATGTAAGGACTTTTATTATCATCTATAAATGTCCAATAATACAGGCAGTTGCAGAAACAATCACCCATTGTTAATTGGTAATGCAGAGAGAGTAGAGGTTGCTCCTCCTTGCACTCCCAACCCCCATCCTCCTTATTTCTAAATACTTGAGTCACAGTCTGTTTGGTGGGTCACAAATAAAGCATGGAACTGAATGAGTAATCTGTTCAAATCTAAGTAGGCTCTATAAGGCTATTCTAACATCAGACAGTGAAATGCCAGTTTCCTGGGAGTTGAGTCAGATTACAATATCTGTTAATTGCTCTACTTAGACAGGATCATTTATTATCTCGTTTACAGAAGTAAAGTTCAATAGAAAACAGATTGAAACTGCGAAAACATCGCAAGAAATTTATAAAGTTACTGTGTTTGAAATATATTTTAAAAACTGACTACCTAGCTACCAATTATTAACATACCATTGTCTTCAATGTAGAGTGATTTATAAAGATTGTTTTCTTTGTGTTTGTACAGGACTGTGACATGATGATTCAATTTATGTCAAAACTCACCTCATGTTCCAAAATATTCACAGAGCAAATGATAGAGACCTTGAGTGAAACCCGATCAGCTCATTATTCAAAGTACTGCAAAAATGTATCCATTATTAATATTTTACCATATTATTTATTTTTGATAAATTCATCTTTATTTTCCTTTATGCTCCTAAGCAATGTCTGCCCTTTTAGAAAAAACACCAAGAAATAATTTTGATATTGCAAAAAAGGATGAGTAACTCCATTATAATAAAATGTGAGGCTGGATAATGGGAACTGCAGATATCAGAGATAATGGGAACTGCAGATATCAGAGATAATGGGAACTGCAGATTATAACAGTAACTCCATTGTCAACTTAGGTAAGAGAAACCGAGTTAAAGTTTAGAGTTCAGCGTGAGGCAGAAGATGTATCCAAAGCTGCTGTTATCCTAATGGTCATCTTTATGAGTGGCTACACCAAGCCTGTAGGTGTTTAAAGTTTTTGGGAAGATTTGTAGCTCAGGTTGTGCATGAGTTTGCAGACTTGCTTGCTAAACCAGTGTGTTTGATTGCAGACGTTTCATTACCCTACTGGGTAACATCGTCAGCGTGCCTCCGGTGAAGAGTTGGTGTTCCGTCCTGCTTGTTATTTATATGCCTGGGTTTGCTGGAGTAGTTGGGTATTACTACTTCTGGTTCTGTTTTTCTGTGGTTTTTTTAATCGGGTCCAGTTCAATGTGTTTGTTGATGGAGTTCCAGTTGGAATGTCAGGCCTCCTGATATACCAGGGAATTCCTGGAGGCCTGGCATTCCAACCAGATGCAGAAATAGGCCATGTATAACAAGATCAGTACAACTTGCAGGTTTGGGCTGATAAGTGGTAAGTGGATACAAGTCACAAGTGATAACCATCCCTAGCAAGAGAAAATCTAATTATTACTCCTTCGCTTTTAATAGCATTACCATCACATTACCCACTTTGAACAGCTGGGGGATTATCAATGGCCAGAAACTGAACTGGAACAGACATAAACAATATTGTGGCTATGAAAGCAGTTCAGAGGCTGTGAATTCTGTGGCAAGTAATGCCCCTTCTGACTGCTCAAATCCTGACAACCATGCTAACGGCAGGTCTGGAGTGCGGTGGAATGTTCTCCATATGCCTGGATGGGTGCAGCTCCAATGACACCCAAGAAGCGTAACACCATCCAGAGTTAAATTCTATTATTTACTTTGAGGATATTGGCAAGATAGATAGTATGTATTTCCCAGAGGTCAGTAAGAGTCAATCATAGAATATGGAAATGTAACAACATTTTTGGAGTCAAGTACTTTGCCTTGAAGAACATTGGTAATTTAGTTGATGTTTTACAATAGACCACCAGCTTTTATGATGTTAGCCCACAAACTTTTATATTATTTAATGCTGTTTTGTGACATACCATGATCAAATTTGAATTTATAATTCTTGGTGCTTGTTCCACAGCATTGCTTACAGGCTATTGTAACTGTGTTTAGTGAATACAGCTTTGACCCTAGTCCAAATGCTTTACCCTCAGTGGGTCGACAAACAGTGAATGGAGGTGATGGGATGATTGTGGCCCACTCTCTTGAGCAACCTGACTTACCAGCATTGGCTCCCAGCTGCTCGAACCCGTGGCCTATGGACATATTTGTCCCTGATCACAATGGCCCTTCCACTGGTCTGCCCCCTAAGGTGAGAATGGCCTGGCAATGACCTGCTCCCTGCCAAACAGAGGCATGTTCCCTCTGAAGAGTTCCACTCTGACCGATTGCCTGTCTGTAGCCTAAGGCCAAGATTGCTATAAGAGGCTGCCCTTGACCAACTGTGCTGAGCCTCCCCGACTGACGAGTGTCACTGATGGCCCATGTGGTGGACTACTCCCCTCAGACATTTCATTGTCATTCAAATGTTCCTAGTTTATTAATGTTCTATAAGGAAGAAAATCTGTCATCCTTAACTGGGCCAGCCTATGAGTGGCTCCAGACCCACAGAAATGTGGCTAACTCCTAACTAACCTCTGAAATGACCCAAGCAAACTACTCAGCTCAAGAGACAATAGAGATGGGTGATAAATGCTGGGCCAGCTAGTTACATTTACATCCCATGGATGAATAAACAAAAAAAGTGTTGCACTTCTTGTTATAGACAGCGTGTGTTTGGAGTGAACACTGAGGCCAGGTGGGGCAGATGCTAGAGTGATGTGGCACGCTGACATGCTACAAGTTATACAGAGCCTTGACTGGGGACTGTGTTAAACACTGCCAGCTGCCTGGTTGTCTGAGTGCGTCAAATTTCTGCTAAATGGTGTATTTTGTTGATGGCAAGTTTACAGACATGTGAAAACATGAGCATAATGGTTACGGACACAGGCTGAAAATTCTTTCAGCAATAAGCTCTGGAAGAAACCGTTAGGTGTTCAATGAAATGCTTGATAAGATCTTAGTCAATCAATCAAACTGCAACTTCACAATTATGCTGACAGGGGCAAAATTTTAACTTTAAGTGGTTGGGAACTATGGTCCACGTGAATTGGGCTTTGGGAAGTATCTCAAAATATCAAAATATTAGAATGCACGAAACGTTCGGAATAAAGTTAACAGTGCAATTAGTGATAAAAGTGTATGATTTAGTGATGACCACTGGGATATGATTGCAGGGAGACCAGGTTTGGAAATTGAATATCAAAGAGTACTCAGTGTTTCAGAAGGATAGGTTGTAAAGAAAAGAAGGTAGCATGGAAGAGATCAGTGAGTTTGTATGTACTGGAACTAGTACCAGGGCGAAATGTTCCACTGTAAAGGATGTCTTAAGGAAAAATGATTTTTTTAAAAAAAGTGACAGTTTTTAAGTTTCCAATCATGGAAGACACAAAGGATATTAAAGTAAACAGTTTCATTGATGTTTCTAATGCCAATAGTCTAGGTGGGTGTAGTGATTGTAACAAGGCCAGCCAGGTGGACCTCATAGAAAATGAATTCCCTGATAGGGGTTGTTAGCCTGGTCCAATCAGGGAGCCCTACCTGACAGATAACAACAGGAGCGTTAGCCATCCTGCTCACTCTAAAAGCTGGCTCTTATGGAGCTGGATTAGTGGCATGGGTGCCTCGTGTAAATAAAGAGTGACTTGATGATGGGATACTGGCCTTTGTGGAGTTATTTCAGTGGGTATTCAAGTATAACTGGTTTTATAATACTTGTGGTGGGTGGAAATGCAAAATCTTGTCCCTTTGGACTGAGAAATTGAGAAAATAAAATGCATGTTTAAAAGTACTTTAACTGTGCAGCCACAGACTCCTGTAGAAGCAAAAAATGTGGATGTTTTCAAATATTTTAGTGGAAATTCTGTGCAAGGGCTATTCTGAAAGCAATTTGCCAATTTAATGCTTTTCAAAGGTAATCACTTCCTGTGGGGTAAAGTAGATTCAACAAAGTGTGACAGAGAAAGGTTAAGTAATGATTGACCTTGCTCATCTACAGGAGATGCTGGAAGGAAAACAAATTATCTAGATAAAACGGGTTGATTCAAGTCACCAATTGTTGAAATGCTTTGCAAAAAGGAATATTGAATAAAGTGACTATTGGAGATTTTAGAAAAGCTTGTCTTGTATCATACAGTTTACAGAATATACCTTTTCTCTCTTTTTTGAAAAACAAGATTTGTTTTGATTTAGTGAAGTGGGGTTAGTGATATGTTTATTTAACAATTTTAGTTTAAGGACACATAGCTGAAGAGCATTTATTTATTAAGTACCTTGAGTGTATATATGAGATATTTCTGGTTCACTTGGGTTTTCGTTAGTGAGGAGTAAGATGCATGCAATGTTGCTTACTGTGAATAAGTCTAGCATGAAGAAAAGGTTTGCTTATGTTTTCATACTTGACCATCTGATCTCAGAATGAATTAACAACCTGATCTCAGTGGGGCAGCTCCATGTTGGACTACCTGCTGACAACTTATATTTTGTTTTTATTTCTTTATTTTTTCCCTAAGAACTTGTACTGATCATCTGTGCCTAGATTCCTCATATCTAAGATGGTGTTGCAAGTAGTGACTTGTAAACTGTTCTCTGTATTCATTCAAGTACCTGTGACCATAAAGCTAATTCAATCTAATTACACTCCAATCCCGTCCATGAGTAATTTCTGATTGGGTTATTTTGTTTGGTCCCAATGGAACTGTACTTTTGCAGGTAAAACTCACTCAGGAGCAAGAGAAAGTTCATTTCAATGAACAATGAAACCAGATGAGGTCAGAGGGTTGCATTGGCAGCGTGAGTGAGAGCAGTGACACCAGTAGAGAAGGCAAGAGTAATTGCTGGTGAATGGGCTCAGTGTCAACAGCATGTATTCAAGTAAGCTTAGTCTTTAAATTTAGGCAGTTTTTTAGTACTTTTTCCTCTTCTGTCTACTTTAATCTGGAAAGTCAAATTTTAATTCAGTGGCTATAACAAGAAACTACTGAAATACTGAATTACACTTATGGTTTCTTTACAATTCTTCACTTATGATTTCTCTCTGACGAAGGGTCTAGGCCTGAAACGTCAGCTTTTGTGCTCCTGAGATGCTGCTGGGCCTGCTGTGTTCATCCAGCTCCACACTTTGTTATTATGGTTTCTTTATTTCTGGTTGGCTATATTTTTTTTCTAATCCCTCATGGGACATGGGCATCACTGTATCAAGCAGCATTTATTGTCCTTCCCTAGCCCTTGAAGGTGAAGCTGAGCTGCCATTGTGAATCACTGCCATCCATGTGCTGTAGGTGGACGTTGTTAGGAACAGAATCCTTGGATTTGACCCAGCAATGTTGAAAGACTAGTGATACCATTCCAACTCAGGATGGTGAGTGGCTTAGAAGGGAATGTGTGTGTGGAGTTGTATCTGCAGCGCTTTGCCTTCTGAACCCACGACCACTTCATCTAGAAGGTCACGTCTAAGAACGTTTCATGAAGTTCTGCAGTGCATCTTGTTGATGGCATGCTCTGCTGCTCCTGAGGGTGGCATACATTTTGGACATCACTTCTGGAATTATCTTAAAAACATAAATTCTTTAAAGGTATGGAGGTTTTGAAAAGGGAGGGAAGACGAGTGCTGAGCAGAAATTTCACAATGAAATCTGTTTCGGAGGATCTTAACATAAGTAAGATTGCTATGAACTGAGAATTCATCCCTGCATCAGTGTAACTGCTGGATGTATTCATGGAAAGTATTACAATCTGTTAGACACAGGACAAATTGTTTCTCGAACATTTTTTGTGTTCTTATCTGGAAGAACATTTCATAAGAGATTGAGTTTGAAAAATGGATGAGAATAAACACTCTCAAATTATCTTACGGCATTGGAATTTCACTCAATATATTTTAACCAAAATTAAAGATTTTTATGATGGGATAATTTTCTTCTTTGTCTTTTTATTGTGACTATTCACATATGCTAGATTTTAATGAATGAGCAGTACACCCAAAATTAATTTTCACATGGAGAATAAATTGGGATTGATTTAAGCTACTTAAACATCAACAATATCTCAAGTACTATTTTAAACCCGGAAAATTTTTCTTTAAAGAAAACATAAATATGGGGTGGATGGTGATGTGCTGCAGCACATGGATAGTGATGTGATCCATAGCTGCTTTATCTACCAATAGTTTCTGTACCTCCAGAAAATTGGACACAGCACCACCTCCCATTCTGTTCCAGGTCATTATGTCCATTAAACTAGTTAAATCATATTTCATTATAATCAGGAACAGAAGGGTGTATTTGTCAAAGAAGCAGGTGTAGATATTCCAAAGGTAGCAATGGAAAATCCTCAGCCTCTGCACTTGTACTACATGTTCAATGTTCTTCCAGGCAACGTGTTCAAGAGTGTGGAAACTGACTTAGCAAACTCACCATACCATTAGAGTGCAAGGAGCTATTATAGTGGATGAAGTAAAAACTATGTAGTTATAGTAAAGAACAGTACAGTTAGGAGAACAGATACTGTTCTCTGCATAAGCAAAAACATGTACTCTGAAGCCTGGGTTGCCTGGCCCTTGTCAGAATTAAGAACATTTCCTTGGCTGGAGAGGAACATGCAGTGGAAGGGAAAGGGTTTGGATTTCATGGTACGTGTGAGTGAGAATGACTTAAGTAGATCTAGAAAAGAGTATTACTGGGGAAATATGAACAACCAGGAACTAAATTTTAAAAAAACCCACAAAGTTGGTAATCTTTGGATTACCATCTCAGTCTTGATACAAAAATGTAACATCCTCCTCACTTGCCTCCCACATTTTGTGTCCTCTGTAAACTTGGTTATAGTGCATTCACTTCCCTCATCCAAGTCCTTGACATATACTGCAAATAATTATTGTCCCAGCACTGATCCCTGTGGCAGTCCACTAGATGCAGGTTGTCATCTTGAAAATTTCCCCTTTTCCTAACTCTCTATCTTGTATTGGTCCATTCCAATTGATTACTCCAATGCCATGGGCTCTTGGCTTAGTTAGTAGTATATATAGTATTCTTTAATGAACATCTTTTGGAAATACAGATATATTGTGTACTAGTTTCCCTTTATGTATTCTGCCTGTTATCTCTTGAAGGATTACCAATGAAACAAAACAGAAATTGCTGAAAAATACTCAGCAGGTCTGACAACGTCTGTGGAAAGAAAGCAGGGTTAACGTTTCAAGTCCCTCAGGTTCAGAAGAAGGGTCACTGAACCTGAAACATAAACTCTGCTTTCTCTATGCAGATGCTGCCAGATCTCCTGAGTTTTTCCAGCAATTGGTAATTTTTGTTTCCAATTTCCAACAACCACAATTCTTTCTTTTCCCTCATGTATCCCCTTAAAGAATCCTTGCCGATTCTGCTTGATTATATTATACATTTCTTTATAATAAACTCTAACATTTTTGCAATGACTGATGTTAAGCTAACTAGCTTATAATTACCAATTTTGGTTTTCTGTCCTTTTTGAATAAGGTTGTTACATTGGCAGTTTTTGTAGTGATTTCACTAACTCTGTAGTTACTTCTGCTAGTATCCTGGGGATGGAATAGGACCTATGAGCCTTCAGTCACATTAGTTTCCCCAGTACTTTTTCTCTGGTAACAGTTATTGAATTGAATTCTTCCCAAATTTTGACCCTTGATGTAGTGTTTTTGGAATGCTATTCGTGTCCTCTACCATGAAGGCTGATTAATGAACAATCTTTATTTAATTCCTGTGCTATTTGCTGCTTCCCCATTATAATTTCCTAAGCCTCATTTTCCAACAGATCTCTGTTAACGTCGGCCCATCATTTCCTTTTGATGCATCTAAAGAAGCTCTTTTCATATTTGTTTCCCCTTGCAGTTTCTGTTCCCCAACTTTATTATTTTTTGTAATCTTTTCTTTGTTTTTAAAACTTTTCCAATCTTTGGGGTTACTACTAACTTTTGCAACTTTGTTTTTTTCCAATCTGATAGTATCTTCAGTTTACTGGGTGAGCTATAATTCAGTTATCCCTTTTCCAGAATCCTCCTACTTTACTGTGATATGCCTTTCTATGACTATGAACTATTTTCTTAAATATCTATCATTGTTCACCTTTGTTGCTAAACTCTTTTCCCCAGTCCATTTCAATGAGATCCACTCTCATTCCTTTGTAAATACAGTTACCTGAGCCTAGCACAGTTGGTTCTGACCCAAATTTCTCACTGTCAAGCTAAATGTTAAATTCTACCAAGTTATGTTCACTTTTTTTCCTTGGGAATACCTCACTCTGAGAACATTTATTAAACCTGGCTCATTACATGTCACCGGATCGAAAATAGCCAGATTTGTGGTTGGATCCACCATATATTCTACTCGGAACTGTCCATATACACTCAATGACATCTTCCTAATGCCTATCTCTCCCAGTTTGATTTTCCTAATCCACATGAAATTAAAATCATTGATTAATGGATTGCCTTTTTTTTACATGCCTTCATTATCTCCTAAATTATTCTCTGTCCTACAGTATACCTAATGTTATTGGCCATATAGATGAATAAAAAGGCAACTATCAAAGCATTGAAACTAAATGGGATGAAGTGGGAAAATAGGTTAAAAGATAAAACAGTACCAAAGCAATGAAAGGCATTTAGGGAGATATTTCGAAATGGTAAAACATATATTCCATTAAGAAAGAAAAACTGAGTGGGATTTACCATCTGTGACTAATTAAATATTGGATCAAACTGTTGAGAAGCAATGCCAAGCTATAAAGAATAGAAGTAGTTTACTGATTTGGGAACATTTTAGAAACCTTCAATCGATGACTTAAAGGAAGAGCTTGGAGTATAAAAGGAAATTAAAAAGAAATGTAAAACCTCAGCCATGCAAATGAAAAGAAATATGCAAAAAATGAAAAGAATAGCTGAAATGAGTGTTGATCCCTTACGAGATGAGACAGGAAACTAATGAGGAAGTAAGGAAGAAGCAGATGTTTTGAACAAATATTTTGTATTCAATTTCAAAGCAGAAGATAGCAAAAAAAAAATCCCAAGAATACCAGAAAAGAAAGGGGAAGACTGGAGAGAGGAACTTGAAACAATCCCTCTCGTTAGAGAAAAAGCACTATGAAAACTAACAAAAGGTCGCTTCGTCTTCTGGACCTGATAACCAGCATCCTTGAGTCTTAAAGGGAGTGTATGCAGTGATAGTACATACATTAGTTGTCATCTTCCAAAATTCCCCACGTTTTAGAAGATCCTTATTTTGCAAAAACACTAATGGAAATCTGCTAAATGACAAGGCAACTATAGATCATTTAGCCTAAAATTGAATCCATTATTAAGGAGATGGTAACATCCCAAGTAGAAAATCTTGTGATCAGGCATAGTTAATATGCCCTTTTTTAAGGGAAATTGTACTTGACAAATTTAGTAAGGTTTCCTGCGAATATACCAAACAGGGTTGATTGAAGGAAGGCAGTAAATCTAATATCATGGAATTTCCAAGAGTAATTTGTTGAGATGCCATGCAAACATTCCCTGCAATAAGTACTAGATGGATAAAAAACTGGCTAGGCAACAGGAGACAGAGGGTAGTTGTAGAAGGGAGTTTCTCAAATTGGAGACCTGTGACTAGTGGTGTTCCACAGGGATCTGTGCTGGGGCCACTGTTGTTTGTGATCTCTGTAAATGATTTGGAGGAAGGTGTAGATGGTCTGATCAGCAAGTTTGCAGATGACACTAAGATTGTTGGAGTAGCAGATAGTGAAGGGGACTGTCAGAGATTACAGCAGAATATAGATAGACCGGAGAGTTGGGCAGATAAATGGCAGATGGAGTTCAATCCGGGCAAATGCGAGGTGATGCATTTTGGAAGATCATATTCAAGGGCGAACTATACAGTAAATGGAAAAGTCCTAGGGAAAATTGATGAACAGAGAGATCTGGGATTTCAGGTCCATTGTTCCCTGAAAGTGACAATGCAGGTCAATAGGGTGGTCGAGAAGGCATATGGCATGCTTTCCTTCATTGGATAGGGTATTGCGTACAAGAGTTAGCAGGTCATGTTGCAGTTGTATCGGACTTTGGTTCGGCCACATTTGGAGTACTGTGTACAGTTCTTGTCACCACTTTACAAAAAGAGTGTGGATGCTTTGGAAAGGGTGCAGAGGAGGTTCACCAGGATGTTGCCTGGTATGGATGGTGCTAGCTATGAAGAGAGGTTGAGTAGATTAGGATTATTTTCATTAGAAAGACGGAGATCGAGGGGGAACCTGATTGAGGTCTACAAAATCATGAGGGGTATACACAGGGTGAATAGCAAAAATCTTTTTCCCAGAGTGGAGGACTCAATTACTAAGGGTCATGAGTTCAAAGTGAGAGGAGGAAAGTTTAGGGGAGATATGCATGGAAAGTTCTTTACACAGAGGGTGGTGGGTACCTGGAACACGTTGCCAGCAGAGGTGTTAGATGCAGACACGTTAGCGTCTTTTAAGATATATTTGGACAGGTACATGGATGGGCAGGGACCAAATGGACACAGACCGTTAGAAAATAGATGACAGGTTAGACAGAGGATCTTGATCAGCGCAGGCTTGGAGGGCCGAAGGGCCTGTTCCTGTGCTGTAATTTTCTTTGTTCTTTGTACTTACTCATAGTGATTTATTAGTATGGTGGAGGATTGGCTAACAGGAACTAAAAAGTTTGGATTCATTCATCATGTCGGATTGACAAACTGTAATTGGAATTCCCTGAGGATCATTGCTGGAGCCTTCATTATATATGATCTAAATTGATAATGTAAACAAAGGAATCCACCAGAAACAATCCAAATCCACTGATGATACAAATATAGGTACCAAAGCAAGTTTGAGGATGATACAATGGGTTGCAATGTTCTTGCCCTTAGACAAGGCAGATTGGCAAGTCTGCTTGAAATACCTGACAAATTCAGGAAAATTAGATTCTCAATGTTGAGAAATAAAGTCTTATTCTCCATCCCAGGTTTTGAAAGCAAGACAAGAATTTCACTTGTGAGCGGGAAATGGTCTATTTGCATTTATTTATATTTCATTATTTCCAGCTCACATAACATTTATGTTCAATTTGCCATTTTCCCAAATGTCAGAGAGAAATTAGCTCCTGAGGGAGTGCGGCAAAGGTTTACCAGGCTGATTCCGGGTCTGGTGGGACTGATGTATGAGGAGAGATTGATTGACCAGGTTTGATGGTATTTGCTGGACTTCAGACTAATGGGGAGGGGTCTCATAGAGACTTATAATAGTCTAATAGGACTAGACAAGGTAGATGTAGGGAGGATGTTCTCGATGGTGGGTGTGTTCGGAACCGGGGTCACAGTCTGAGGATTTGGGATAAAACATTTAGGACGGAGATGAGGAGACATTTCTTCACCCAATGAGTGGTGATCCTGAGGAATTCATTTCCACAGGAAGCAGTTGATGCCAAAACATTGAATGTATTCAAGAGACAGCTAGATATAGCACTTGGGGCAAATGGGATCAAAGGTTATGGGGAAAATGCAGGATTAGGCTATTGAGTTGGATGATCAGCCATAATCGTGGTGAATGGTGGAGCAGGCTTGAATAGATGAATGGCCTCCTCCTGCTCCTATCTTCCATGTTTCTATGACATAAAAATTGAAGTGAGTACCTGGCAGCTTCAACTTACTACTTGCTTCACTAGAACTCCATCTTGGCCTGGAGTGTCCAACACCTCAGTGCATGTGGAATGGGCAGTGATCATCTGCAACCCCGCCCTCATCCACAATGTTGACATTGCACATGTACCAGCCTCACGACGTCATCATTGAACATCTCCGACTCAGAATAGAGTTAGCAACTTTAATGCAGCATTGCATCAACATCTTTGATTGTAATGTTGCAGCCAGGCTGCTTTGAACACAGGGACAAAAGACCCATCTCATGCATTGGACAGGATGTACCTCAGGCATGTGCTTCATCTAAATGACCATGTCAAAGTAGGGGCAGCTCTCAGTCAAGTCCCAAGAGGCTGTCATCATTCAGGAGTTCTAGCACAGAGAGTCAAGGGCAGGCAGCATCTTTCTCATTCTTGGTGCTTGGACATGACTGTCAGTTGTTTGGGCAGCTAGGGGATCTGTTTCACTACCAGGTGAGAATGGGTCATGGTCAGTCCTGCAGTGCAACCATTCAGAGGATTAGTAGTAGGTCAGTCAGGGAACTTCAGGGCGATCAGTACGGTTTTCAAATACTTATCAATTGGGTTTGCCCTTCCAAGTCAGTTGGATGTTGTGGGATTAGGATGTTTGTTGGATTGAAGGGTTTATTTGCTGAAAATCAAAGTGGGTTATCAAGGACTACTGCTGTGGTGAGGAAGCTGAGGAAGTCATTTGCAGGAACAAAAACAGAAGTTGCTGGAAAAGCTCAGCAGGGTCTGGCAGTATCTCTGAAGAAAAATCAGAGTTACCATTTTGGGTCCAGTGACCCTTCTTCTGAACAGGCCTTTCCTCCCTTCTGAGTATGGGTCCCCAGACCAGAAACATTAGCTCTGATTTCTCTTCACAGATGCTGCCAGACCTGCTGAACTTTTCCAGCAACTTCTGTTTTGTGTCAAGTGTGTGATGCATAAACTGATCACTCATAGAATAAGGACCTCTCCTGTTTCTGATACTCCCTACATAAGTTCCATGGAAATGTGACCGATAGATCCCACCACACTGGATTTATCATCACTGTGGCTGTGGTGCAACAAAGCTGGAGAGAAACTAATGAAACACAAACGCAATAAACACAAATACACAAGCAGCAAACTTTGGTTGCTGAACAGCCTCCACCTGGAAAAGTTGCAGTTGAAGTTCTCCTCAGGGAATTGCAGGAGGTCTATCAAAGTCTATCATCCCATATGCCATTCCCTCCTGATGTATGAGGTGCATTGCTGCCACACACTGGGGATGTTTCTCAATATTCCAGATATCATCTGGATCAGGACGTATGAACTGATGAGTGGTTGTTCTAAACCAGTGACTACCAAGGTGACAACTGCACTAAATGTTTATGCAATTGGCTAATTCCATTCCTCTCAATGCTCAACCCACAAATGTAACTGCGAGCAATGTAATTTGTGAGAAAACACACCACTTTACCTCATTTCCCTATGGCAAGGTCATTGCTGTGCCTTGTGTAGTAGGCTTTGGTAATTACAGTTAGCTTCCACACATATAGACTGTACATATGTCGTGTTCAGAGTACCATATCATAACATGGCTGACTGCATCCAAAGAAAAGGGTTCCATTCCATCAATGTACAGTGATCTGTGATTATCAGTACCACATCTAAGACGTCTGTGCCAGATACAATGGGAGCTGGAATGATGCCTGTATCCTTGAGAACTCTCATGTTTCTGCTTTGCTTCAAAGGCCAGACGCTTGACAAGGATGGTTACTGGGAGGCCTGGGCTATCTTCTAAACCCACAGCTGATTACTCATTCGTACAATCCCCTGACAGATGCTTAGTGTAAATTTAATGTAGCCCATTATTTCTACAGGACCATGGTGGAACAGATGAATAGACTCATACAGAGGTTCGTGTGCTTGGAAACATTAGGGAGTGAGGTAGGGTGTGCTTGGGAAAGAGTAGCTCTCTCTGAGACACAGTTCTAACATGGAATGGAACTAAGGGCAGGTAATCAACCTGCAGCTTGTTTCTTGTAATATAGCTACAACGATCAGTCAGCTTCTATTTCCAATGAAGTGTCACCATGCCACATCTATCCCTAAGTGTTCCTTTTCATTTCCAACCCAATGCATGTACTGTGATTTATCTGCTGCACAGCTGGGCTTTAAATATGGTGCCAGTGGTGGAAATTTGGAAGGTCATGGCTTTTTGATGCATAGATGATGGGGTGAATTGGGAAGAATTCATCAGAAAACTTACTATAACTCATGAAGAGAAATCCTTGATGCAATACCCTGAAATTAGTGTTATTTCTTAAAATTCACCCCAAGGAGATTGCAAAGGTGTACAGTTAGGTCAAGTGAGTGGGCAAAAAAAAAAATCTGGCAGGTGGTGTGTAATGTGGGAGGTTTATTAGGTTGATTTCTAAGATAATTGGGCAGTCTTTTACTATGTTTCTCTTCACAGATGCTGCCAGCTGTTGAGAGTTTCTCCAGCACTTTCTACTTTTGTTTCGGTTACAGAAAAGTTGTGAATGGAGGTGGACATGATGGAATTGCTGCAGTCAACCCAATTCCTGACCTTATGGTTTAAGAGCAGTCTTGATGAAGTTTCTCTCCATTTAGATAATAAGCTGTCTTTCTATTCTTCTGACCAAAATGTTGAACCTAACACTTATCCATGTTAAACTCCATCTGCCAAATGTTGGCCCATTCACCTAACCCATCCCTACCCACTTGTAATGATTTTTTTAAAAAAAATCTTCATTGCGATGTACTTTCCGATCTATTTTAGTTTCGTCTGCAAATTTGGCTACAATACATTCTAACCTTGCATCCAAATTATTAATTTAGATTGTAAATACGTCGGGTCTGAGCACCGAACCCTGTGGCATTCCACTAGTTACATTTTGCCAATCAGAAAAAAGAAACAGAAAACGTCTTTCCTATTAGTCTTACATTGCATGTCAATATCCTGATTATCCCTGCTATTATTCAGCAACTCAACTTCAACACGCGAGATGCATTTCGTCTGATTTGCGATGTATCCTAAAACTAAACATCACGGTTAGATTGGTGATTGTAGGAGGCTTCGCAGTGGGTTATATGTCCAATTTTAAACAGTTCGCACAGTTTTTACCAGTGTTGGCTCCAGGAGCCATTAAGAGGTCATATTCTGCAGATCGGTTACTTTGACTTTTTTTTATTTCAGAGCGAAAACAAACTACTGCTGATGCCAGAGATGTGAAATCCGAAGGGACCTACTGGACTCGAAACATAACTCTCTCTACAGATGCTGGCAGACCTGCTGAGTTTCTCTCGCCCTTTTCTTTATTCCCTGGGAAGAAGTCTATGTAATTGAACCAAACGTGTGTCACAAAAGCGCGCAGCGACACCTCGTTTCCCACCTTGTCCCACCCCCACAGAAATCAACCCGATCTGATCTCCCTGTACGGAGCAGTTGGGTTGTTCCGTCCCAGTTGTCTGCTGGAATGTGCAGTGCAGGAGACCGGGGAGGGGGGGAGGTGGAAGTATGACAGGCATTAAGTTGCGGGACGCCTGGTTGGGTGGAGCTCCTCTTGCAGAAAGACGTCGGTGGAAAGCTGCCTTCATACCCGGGGTCGGGGAAAGACCGCCTCATTCACATCCGACATCCTCCTCACTTCACTTCCTGACACGAGCGGTGCGCGAGGTTGTTCTGTTGCCATTGGCAGCGCCAGACCAGAGGGTTCTGTTGCCATAGGTAGTGCCAGGCCTGTGTTCCAAATCCGAGTTTTGAGTCACAGTCTGGGAGCGGAGCAGCTGCCCTCCCACCAACAGCGAGAGCAGCGAAGTGGGGGGTGGGGGCGGATTGTCTGACTGGGCAAGCCGCGGCCCGTCGGTACAGTCGCTATCCACCCCGCTAACAAAACAGCGAGTCCTCTGAAGCTCACTCACATTCGCCCCGGATCTCGGACTGAACTGTTAAGAGTTTGGAAGGCGAGCACAACAAGCCGAACAAGAATGGCATCCGCGGCTACAGGCATTGGACGCCCGGCGCTGGCAGTGTTTCTGTTCACTCTCTCCTGTTCTTACGGGTTTAATCTGGACGCCAGCAACCCGTCTGTTTATTCCGGACCTCCGGGCAGTTACTTCGGATTTGCTGTGGATTTTTTCACACCTGCCCCGACAGAGTAAGAGATTTAAAACAATGCGGGGTGGGGGAGGGGGCTTTAAAGCCTGGACACTTTTCAACTGTGAACCAAGTTTGTTCTTCCAACAACAAACATAAAGTTAAGTCTAGGAATGCTGTTATGACTTAAGTGCAACGAATGCTGGTCTGGTGAACTGCTTCGATTGTAACATCTACTCAACGTATTAGTAAATGAAAGCAAGAACCGTATTGTGATTGTTAAATATTCGTGTAGCCCTTTCAGTCAAATCTGAACAACAACGGTACCTGGACAAAGATTGTCACAGACCTGTGTATGACTTGAGTTATCGTATCTGTGTTTGATCGATCCGTTACATTGCACGAGAAAAACGTACTTGCAGATAGGTGACAATACAGTAAATTGAACAAAGGCTTTAACCCCTCACTTTTTCTTTTTCTTATATTCGTACCAGGATAAGTATTTTAGTTGGAGCCCCAAAGGCAAATACTTCTCAACCAAACATAGTCGAAGGTGGGGCAGTATACAAGTGCCCCTGGAATAATGGGGCCAGCAACTGCGAACAGTTTGAATTTGACAAGACAGGTACTGTATACAAGTTCATGGTTCGATTTAACGTTTTAAATAATCATGCAATACTATAGTTGAGAGGATGACTGCTGATATAAGTAATTATATATTATGCATAATTATAGGGGATTTCAAACAAATATTTTACAAAAATCAGTATGAGATGCTTTCTCGAATTACTAATCAGTTGTTCTATCAACCTTTATGACTTTGAGAGTGGTCTGATCAAATGAACATGGTTAATATGACCACTCTTTTTTTAAGTATTCAGTTTTTTCTAAAATGTCAGTCTGCCTCCCTAACAGAAGCACACTATATTGCAGTTTCTGAAATTTAGCCTTTAAGGTCACTTAGAATGTCTGAGATTAACTACATCAGCAGCTGTTATTAAAGGGATGATAATGTATGAGATGTCCAATGCTGAATGTTTAGCACATTTGCCCTATTCAATTAGCAATCCTAATCTTGCCTTCAGTCAGAAAGCTGAGAGTTTGTGATCAAGTCTAGAGATTTGAATACACAGTCAAGTCTAACAATTCAATGATGTAATGATGGAATGCAGCACTGATGGACATCTCTTTTTTCTGGTGTGACCTTAAACTGTTTTACCTTGTTAGGTAAATATATAGCATTCCATGACAGTATTTGTCCCCCAGACACCACCTGTGAAACACCTATGTTGTTCGTTTCAGAAATAATGGGAACTGCAGATGCTGGAGAATCCATGATAACAAAGTGTGAAGCAGGATGAACACAGCAGGCCCTCTGATGAAGGGTCTAGGCCCGAAACGTCAGCTTTTGCGCTCTTGAGATGCTGCTTGGCCTGCTGTGTTCATCCAGCTCCACACTTTGTTATGTTGTTTGTTTCATTGCTGTTTCTGGAACATCATTGTCTGCAAATTGGCTACTGTATTCCAAATACTACAACAGTGACAACTTTCCGAAGTAATATTTAATAAATAGTAAATTGTTTGGGATAAATGCAATATATATTTGCTTATTCTTTTAAAATAGTTTAATGTATTTTAAAACATTGGGGATGAGACCAGTAAGTGCTGAAAGTTCCTGCCGGCACCCCGCCCCCAACCCCATTACCATCCATGCTAAACATCATTTGGTTTTGTTTATTCTTTGCCTGAGAGGTTAGTTGGGACAAGTGAAAGTCAAAACTATTTATCTCATGCTACTGTCTTCATTTACCTCCCCCGCCCCCAATTCAGATCGAGAAGTGCGTGATATGGTCACCTGCATTTATTAAACTAGAGAATGGCAAAAAAAGTGGATTCTGGAGTAATTAAAAAGCAATAATAAATATTTTAAAATACATTAAACCAAGAACAGGTGAAGTAGCAATTTACCTTCACTTCACTCAATCTAATCTACTGTATATGCTGCTCATAATGTGGCTTCCTCTGGGAAACAAAATGCAGACTGAGTGACCACTTTGCAGAACATCTACGCTGTGTTCACAAAAAATAACCTCCAGCTTCCAGTTGCCTGCCACTTCAACGCTGTGTTTCCTGACCAACATTTCTGTTGTGGGCCAGCTGCAATGAGGCTCAGCACAGGCTGGAAGAACATCATCTCATTTTTCACTTGGAGACCCTGCAACCTTCCCAACTCAATATTGTGTTCAATAAGTTTACATCCTGAACATCATCTTCCAAGACCTTTACCCAGTCCCATACCCAGACCTTGTCGTCATTTGGGCTGCTTTCAGCACAGTCAGTCTATTTTCAACAACTTATGGTCCACATTATCAGCTTCTCTCCTTCCCTAACATACAATTGTCCATCCTTTTGTTTGCCAAACTGCCTTTCTCTCCTTCTGGGTTCTGTCTCCATCTATCTTTGACTTTGAAACCTTGACTTTGCTTTCTTTCTTTAGATACCACCAGATCTGATGAGTTTCTCCAACAATTTCCATTTTAGTTCATTTTAAAATAGGTCATTTAATATGTTGACTTGAACCACACCTTGATTTTTGACAATTGTAAATTACATGGTAATATAATAAAATCAGTTGCTATAATTATTGTAATCAGATAATGCAAGGTTTTGGGCTGGGACCCCAACTTTGAAGTCAGTTGAGGTTCCAAGCCCTCACTGTGTGGAAAACAATCACCTTGCAGTGGTTTGTCCTGATCTGACCAGAAGATGGACTTGCCGTAAAGCTCTTAAAGCTGGAAAGCCAATAGAAAGCTTCCATAACCTTAAGGTCTGCAAGAGCAGAAACTTACCCTTTCAGGTAGGGGAGAAAAGGAGTGCCTGGCCACTCTGGACCCAGCCACCCCTCTCCTCAACATTAAGTTAAGGGCTGTTGTGAAAAGGTGCTCGTGGTGCAAATGTGTGTATTTGCCCACCTCTCTTCTCACCACCATGGTGGGGGGAGAATTCTGCCCTAAATATCAGCACCCAGAACTGTTTTTTTAATCATTGTAACTTCAAAGTAATCCTGAGATTGTGTTCTGTGTAATTGGATAATTCTATCTTACATCAGTTGGTTGGTTATTATAGCATCAGGAAGAGAATGGCAGTAGAACTTTTAGTAACGTATAGTTATGCTCCTGCATTATTGCATTTTATTTTGTGCTGTGTTGTTGGCATTTTTATAACATTTAAGAATTAGTTATGTGACTGGACGTTTTTACTAATGCAGCTAGCAATGGTACTTCCAACAGCATAATATAAAACCTTTGTGAGACCTCTTTGTTAATGTCATCTCTTATTGTCAGCAGTTTAAAGTTGGCAGGGGCCCAGAATATCTATGCTGCACTTTTGACGTATTCCTGAGAATTCTGTATGTATCTCCATTCAATGGATAGCAGTCTGTCTGTGTTTCTTACTTTGGACATTAGTCACTGAAGTCTTGAGAGACTTACAATGGCCTATTACTGAATATGGATGTTACAAATGAAGTAGTAAATGCTCAAAAGTTTGACCTCAAGAAGGTCTGATATGTGATGACTACAGACACTTTGGAATTTCAGTACAGATTCCTTACGTGGCCGTCCTCCTTATGCACTAAATATTTCACAATATTCAGACTCTGTTTGTAGTGTTTCAGTTTTTCCTTCAGAAATTGCAGA
Organism: Stegostoma tigrinum; assembly: GCF_030684315.1. Lineage (NCBI taxonomy): Eukaryota > Metazoa > Chordata > Chondrichthyes > Orectolobiformes > Stegostomatidae > Stegostoma > Stegostoma tigrinum. Next base: position 39,316,561 of record NC_081360.1, on the reverse strand, counting down.
TTTGTACCTTCTGGCAGGCCACACTTTTTTTTAGGAAATAAAAAGTTCAACTGATGCTCCATCTATTAGTTCAGGTGAACACTAAAGTTCCCAGCACAATTTGCAGCAAAGCCTTCATTAATATCACAGAAAATCAGATTAGCTGGTCTTTCAATTCCTTGTTGATTTTGGGTTTAAAAAAAACTGTTACGTTTACCTTTAGAATCCCATGTTCCAAAATAAACAAATGTGTGTGAACTGCTGTGATGCACTTCTGAGTGACAGAGAAAGCACCATGAAAATGAAAGTGTCTTGTTTTTGTTTCTGCAGTTTGGCAGAAGAAAGCTAGTGATATGTCATATTGGATATGTCTTGTACTTTAGAAGTTACATGTGGCTTGCAGGTATTAATGTAATTTGTTGAAGGCTTAACCCATAAGAGCTCTCTGATGAAGGGTCTAGGCCCGAAACGTCAGATTTTGTGCTCCTGAGATGCTGCTTGGCCTGCTGTGTTCATCCAGCCTCACATTTTATTATCTTGGAATCTCCAGCATCTGCAGTTCCCATTATCTCTTGATTCCCTCACTGGTTAAAAATCTGTCTATCTCAGCCTTGTCTCAAATGTCTGACCCCATATTCTGCGATTGTCCTCCAATTCATGAGCCTCAAATAAGGGGAGAAAACCTTTTGGCATCTGTTTTGTCAAGTCCCCAAAGAATCTTGTATGTTTCATTAAGGTGGCCTCTCATTCCTCCAAATTCTAATGAGTACAGGCTGAACTACTCTATGTCTCCACATAAGACAATCCCTTCATATCTGGTATCAGCCGAGTAAACCTTTTCTGGACTGCCTCCAATGCTGGCATATCTTTCCTTAGATAAAGGGCCCAAAACTATTCACAGTATTCCAGCTATTGCCTGACTAGTGCCTTGTATAGTTTTAGTAAATCCTCCCTATTTTTGTACTCCGTTCCCTTTGAAAGAATTTGGATGCTAGCTTTTTGTGTCTCACGGATGAGGCTTCCCAAGTCCCTATTTTCCGTTACATTCTGTAGTATTTCTCCATTTAAATGTTATTCAGTTCCCCTCTTCTGCCTGCCAAGTGCTTTGCCCACTTTATATTCAGTCTGCCAAGTTTTTGCCCACACACTTAACCTGTCCATATCACTCTACAGACTCTGTCATCCTCACCACTTGCTTTCCCAGCTGTTTTTTTTATGTCACCACAAACTTGTCCATAGTACATTCATTCTCTTGTCTAAGTCATTAACATATATTGCAAATCAGTGTGGTCCCAGCAATGAACCCTGTGGAATGCTACTACTTACGGGTTGCCATCCTGAAAATGCCCCCATATCCCAACAATTTGCCTTCTATTAGTTAATGAATCCTCCATCCACATCAATATGTTGCCTCCAACGGTACAGGCTGTTACTTTGCAGCCTAATGTGTGGCACATAATCAAAAAGCAATTGCATGCTTTTTTTTAATGTTGATCAAGTTAATTTATTGTTAAAATATGAGAAAGAAGCAGAATTACAAGAAGTAGAAATTCTTCTCCTTCCATCCCCACTGCGCTGCCTCATGATGAAGGTATTAGACAATGAAAATTTTTTTGACTGTTACCATGATAAATGAGGAGAAGCTGTTTACAGTGGCAGAAGGGACAGTTAACAGAAGAGAACAATAATGTAAAATGATCAGTTGAAGAATTTGAGGTGTCCTAGTTTTTTTTGGCCCATACGGTTTGGAATGCATTGCCTACAAGTTGTTAGTTAATTTGGAAACAAATTTCAAAAGGAAATTAGGTAAATTATTAATGGAACATTTTGTCAGGATTTTGGAAAGAGCAGGAAAGGAGAACTAATTGAAATGCTCTTTCTGAAAGTTGGTACAGACATGATTGGCCATCAAAACTGTACCATTTTATGAATATGATATACCTAGGAAAGGCCCATTGAAGTACTTTAAGGAACTGTGTCATTAAAAATTAAGAATGTTGCTATAATTGGGAAGAGAGACATAGTACCAAAGTTGTTTGTCTTTCTCTTGCTCAGGATTAATGCAAGAATGCCAAGTTTCAAATGGTCACAACAATTATACTGCACAAGAGTGCTCATTGGTTAGCAAGTTGACTTTGATTGGCTGAAGCATTGTCATGGAGAAAGAAGTGGGACACTAAAGACTTCCAGATAATTCATTAAAGGAACAAGGTTGAATATATTCCCTTTGTTACAGAGAACGGCTCGCTGTATGTGTTGCTTCTACTAAGTATAAATGAGCCATGTTACAAGTTCAACTGATCATTGTGTGAGAAGCTATCGGAATTTCAACATGTATACTGACCAGTGAGGGTAAGCTTGCATTAGACAGTGGAGAACCCATTTGTGAATATCTCAACTAGCATATTGAGGAAAGGGAGTATATCAAACTGCTTCAGTCTCAAAAGTGAACTTGGAGGCAGCAATCACTCGAATGTTCAACAGAATTGTGGAAAAGAATTGTGAAAAATTAGAATGTTTGAATTTTTTTTGCATGTATAAAATTAAGTAAGCCATACAAAATGAGCACAATATGTTGTTAATTTTTGCACAAGTTAAGGTAACAAACGTGTGTGAAAAAGAGTCATCGAATATAGACAACATTGTAAAATGAAATGAAAAAGCTTCTAGTGATGAAAAGCTGAATGATGAAAACACTTTGTTTATTACAAATATTGATTGACTTTGTGACTTGCAAAGTCTCAAACTATGTTTCAGATGAAAGTTGGGCACCTGAACATCATAAATAGTCTGGGAACAAAAGAATGCTGGAACTCACAACAGGCCAGGCAACATCTGTGGAGAGAGAGCAACCCAACATTTCAAGTCTAGATGGCTCTCCGTCATAAATAGTCTTTCCTCTCAGCTTAGACTGATCAAAATTCTGTAATCTATTCTTTAATTAGAGAATACTTGTTAATTTGCAGTGAGAATTATTTCAGGAAGCCATGGGCTTCTTACAAAATTATGTTTTTGTAACAAAAGCTCGAATCGCTGCAAAAAAAAGTGCACCACAGTGAATGACAAGTAGACTTTCAGAATGATTGTTGCTATTTCTATGGGAAGTGCTGATGAGAACAATCAGATCTCCAGGAATGAAAATACACTATGAAATCCACGACTAAAAGTGAGTTTTGTGTCATTAAGAGGGGAAGGAACATCCTTTCCAGTAGTTGAATGACTCAGAATCACTGAAAAATATTTAATTCTTCTCTTCCCTCATTATTATACATTTTCCCCTTTAGTTGGAGTGGGTAGATAGAGTATGACTGGTAGTTTCAGTTACAAAGCTTCATTATCTATGGGAAACTCCTAAATTTAGTGTGTGATTGTTGTACTCAGTTAGCAGCTACAGTTGATCTGTTAGTTGACCGCATGAGGTACTATGTCCAAAATGTAGCAACTCATCATCAAAGCGAAGCTAATCTTTACAATACTTCAAACATCAGTTATTTTTACAAATACAAGGTTAATTCAAAAATGAAAGAGAAGAGACGGAGTCCTTGAATGTAGAGTGCTTCTGATCAAGGTTTCTTAAACTTTACAACCAACTCACTTGAGATTGATCTAAAGCTGTATTTGTTCATTTTATAGTAAAATAATTTCACCTTAAGTAAGTAGTTTCCATTTATTCAATTAATACACTGTAGTGTCATAATTCATTTCTTGATAAACTTATTAATGATTGTGTGTAGATATTTTCTGATCAACCTGTGCAGAGGTACTATTACACAACTCTGGATCGGGTAGAACTTGAACTTGAATTGCCTAGGGAGACTATCACTGCAACATAAGAGCCCCCACTCATGAGAAAACTCCTGAGAAGTTTGTATTGTTGGTCACATGTTGACTTATGAATATGTTCCAGAATGGGATAGTGAGGACAGATCCATCATGTATGTTAGTGAGCAAAAGATGAGTACATGAACAATTCTAAAGTATTTTTCCCCCAGTGATTTCTAGGAGGCGGTGAGACTGATCATAGTGAGATGTTTTTGGTTGTTGGCTTTGTATATTGAATTGCTCTGTCTAAATGAGGCTTATGCAGTAACATAAAATACCTAACATTTGTTTTTACAGGATAGCTGTAAGAAAATTGGTAATCATTCCAAAATGAAGACATAGCGAACAGCATCCCTACAAATACTGTTCAGTGCTAATTTTAAAAACTTAAGGATCAGTTCTTATGGAGTATGAATGTAATTCTGAGAAAATGCAGTGTCAGGTATTTGTTCAGAACTTTTAGATATTAAAATATCCATATTGTGTCAGATTTTCAGCTTAGATTTTGAACCTGTCAGAAGTTAGTCCTTTTTTCTGTTGAATTCACGTTGGCAAAATGAACTTAAATGTCGTAACTTTGACTACTGAGGAGTCCTTTAAAAGCAAGGTTATGTATAATGTATTTTGGGCTGGTGTCTTAAATGGGGTGGCCTTTTCTGAAATGGCTTTGTTATGAATCTAGCTTTGGGCCCTTGCATCTCTTGTTGCTTACCAAAACAATGTAGATTGCCTCAACAATAAACAGCTTTTCTGTGAATACCACTACATGAAATACAATGCACTGTATTGGCCAGCTGTTCAGCATTAATAACAGTTCTCTGATGAAGGGTTTAGGCCCGAAACGTCAGCTTTTGTGCTCCTGAGATGCTGCTGGGCCTGCTGCGTTCATCCAGCCTCACGTTTTATCATCTAGCAAGTAACTTTCATTTTAAGGAAGCAGAGAATTAGATTAAACTTAATTCACTAATCTACGTATTGAATTATTTTCAACACACCTGAAATGTAAGTTTTATTAGTGATGCTTAACAAAATGCTATAAATCCTTAATTTGACATGTAAGGCTGTTAATCAAATCATTTTAATAGTGCAGCAGGCATAACTTGTGGCTATAGCGGGTTGTAGAATTAATGTATAGAGAAATTTAATAAACCGGTCAAAGGTATATTAATGATGATGTTACACTCTGAGTGCTGATGTTTATTTGGGCTCTGGGAATGCGCGTGCTTAGATGGGATAGTGTTTACAAATGGAGATAGCATGCCTGGGGTAAATGATTATGAAATTGGCACATTATGTTATTGGCAAACAGCAGCAGATCTGGATTTATTTATGAATTAAATGTAAAGTTACTGAGCTCATGTTTTTGAAGTGTATCTTTTTGGTTTCTGTCATGCAACAAAGTGCTGATGTCAGCCAGAAGTGGCTTGTTTGGTTGTTGTTATGATATTCATTTTGAGTCATTCAGCTAGGGATTGGATATGTCAGCAAAAACCTTTGTTTGGTGAATTGCTGTATAGCATCCAAAAATAGGTGCTAACCAACATACTAGAGTTCTAGTGACAATGGGAACTGCAGATGCTGGAGAATCCAAGATAATAAAGTGTGGAGCTGGATGAACACAGCAGGCCAAGCAGCATCTCAGGAGCACAAAAGCTGACGTTTCAGGCCTAGACCCTTCATCACCCTCTGATGAAGGGTCTAGGCCCGAAACGTCAGCTTTTGTGCTCCTGGGATGCTGCTTGGCCTGCTGTGTTCATCCAGCTTCACACTTTATTATACGAGAGTTCTGGTCTCCCTTTTTAGAGAAATGGAAAGATTTTTAAATAGAATCAACCAAATATATGAAGGCAGCTCCACTGGTGTTAGAAGTGCAGATTCGGAATATTAAAATGGGGGATAAGTAACTACTTTCCATAGTTGAATGACCCAGTCTTTATTTTGCCTTGTGTTGAAGTCAAACAGTTTCACATGGTGCTCACTGACAAATAGAATCTCCTCTTAACATGATTTTGGAGATCTTAGTTGCTCGTGTTTCTTACTTCAGGCAGTTGGTTAACTTTTCGGTTGCTTTTTTTTGCCGTTTATCACTCTAGAAAGCCTGTCAAAAAGAGGGAAATACTTCCAGGGTACTGTTAGTGGTTGCTTCAGATATAGTTTCCCTGAATGTTCTGATAAGAAATGTTTGGAATTGGTGACAAGGAGGACCATCAAGGAAACTGTAGAGAGCTGAAGCAGCTGCCAGATGGAGGAAGTAGTCAAAATGCAGGAGATACCACAGCGAGTATTCAGAGAACGCTACGATGAGAACTTGGGAGCAACATTGTGGGTTCATTCTCTCCTCATCAGAAGTGCTGTCAGATGCTGTAGTCAGAGCTTGAACACTGAACCCCTGGGTGTTGCTGATTAAGTTACCACCAGATTTTCTGCTGCTTTTCAAGAAGCAGAAAATGACGTCTTCAGTCCCAGTACACTGATGAAAGAGATCTATTGCAGTAAAAGCAATTGCATCTTCTTCCCTGTGGGCTGTGTGGAGTTAAATACACGAGCACCAAATGTCATCCATATGGCAAGCTTCCCTGTGCCGTTGACTGCACATACTTTGGTTTCTGAGTACAGACAGTACTGAATAGAAGGTTTACTGGATTAATACTGTACCAGGACTGAGTGGATTGTTTTATGAAGGAAGCCTAAAGAGGCTAGGCCTGTATCCTGTAGTGTTTGGAAGAATTAGACTTGACTTAATTGAAACAGTTAAGATCCTGAGAGGACTTGACTGGGTGGATATTAAAAGGATGTTTCCTCTTGTTGGAGAATTTAGAACTAGGAACTATCATTAAAAAAGAAAGTACCTACTTAAAACAGAGGTGAGGAAACATTTTTAGCCTGAGTGTTGAGCCTTTGGAATTCCCTTCCTTTAAAAGGCAGCAGATGCAGAATCTTTAAGTATTTTTTACGACACGTGTAGATTGGTTCTTGATTAACAAGAGGTTGAAAGCTCGTCAGGGATATGCAGGATTATAGAATTGGGGTTAAAATCAGATCAGCCATGCTTGTATTGAATGGTGGAGCAGGCTTAAAGGGGCGTGTGCGCGATTCTTGTTCCTTGTTCGTGTCTTTCAAATGCAGGTCTGTGTCTAATCACCTGGCAAGAGTCATGGTCCTGTCATCATATGCCAGTCTTCTGCACTACCTTCATTTCAGACAAGCTGGCAAGTTCTAAGCTGACCTGGGGTTGAGTCATCACAGCAACTGACAGAGCTTCCATGGCAGCATTCATTTCTATATAATGCAAGCTTTGTGCAAAATTCTGTGCACAGTTGGATTTCTATGCTATTGTCAATAATATGCATTCTGAGCAGCTCAAAGTAATTTTCATCTCTGTCTGCTGGCACTGTCATAGACAGAAAAGAGTGAACCACATAGTTCAGAGCTAGATTGGTTCTGGGTGAAATGGCATTGAATGGAGCTCTGGGGTCTGCTATGAACTATTGACAACATGCCTGTTTCCTGCAGTATATAGACAATGGGCTGGACGACATCATTGGTTATGATGTTAGTAAAAATGGACTATCAATATTCAGCTTCTGTGATCTGATTTTTAATATTCAGGACCTTGCATGGATTAAAATGATTTAAAACAAAATCACTGATGCAGTGATCACCTGAGCAAGTTGTGCCAAACCTGATGAAACCATCAATCAAAGAAACCAAATTGTAATCAACATCACCTAAATGACTAAAATCATTCTCTGTGATCCATATCTCCTGTTTGATTTCTGCTTTTGTGGGAGTTTCACCTATTAAAATGAAATTTATTTGTAGATGATCCAACTTTTGGGGGGGGGGGCACGGGAGGGGGAGGAAATGAAGCTGGATAATGGAATACGTCAAAGAACTGTTTTTCAGGCAACAACTGTTGACAGAGAGAGGGAGAAAATGGATTTGTAACATTAGAACTGGAAGGCTCTCTCTCTTCCTTTCTCTGAAGAAACAGCACCTACTGATAACACAGATATCTGCTCACCCAGAACCCAGAAGGATATCTGCAAATTTTGCTGTTGCTGACAATTCAGAACAGAAGTTAAATAATTTTCCGGTTAAAACCTTCAAGGACTCTCAAGATTTTCTCAACTGCCTATTCTTGATCTTCCTTTTATACTTGACACACCCTTCTCTTTAAACTTTATACCTGTGCTTGTGGTGTGACGATGTCATATTTCCTTTGGGATTGGTAAGTAATAAAGTTCACTTCTTTTACTCATGAAGATCTTATAATTGGATCATTAATTTTAACTAGTATTATGGCTTCATTAAAGCATGTTTGCAGCTGCATATTATGTCAGTGGCCAACAGAAAGTAATGAGCCAATTTACCACTTATCACTTTAATGTAACATTAGCAATAAGCAATGTAACGGTAATGGAACTAAAATACCTTAGTGTCCAGTGCAATAGTTTAAAATCTTATACCAAAGAAGAGTCATGTTGAACTCAAAATGGTGACGCTGTTGTCTCCACAGATGTTGCTAGATCTGCTGAGCTTCTCTAACACTTTTTTTGTTTCAAGCACAATGCATTTGTATCGTGCTGTTATGATTAAAATTATGTCTTTCAGAAGTTTGCCAAAAAAACCCACCTTTCAGCTTGAAAAGGCAGTATTGCCAAATATTTGGAATTACAGCAGAAATTTATGTCATTTATTAACCAAAGATGGAGGCACTTGTAATAGAATGTAAGCAGCTGTAAGTAGTTCGGTGGCAATAGTTTATTTTAATATGAGTAACATTGTGGCAGCACAGTGATGTTACAGAGCTGCATAATAATCTGTCATAACTTCCAACGTTCTTTCAGACAGATGAACTGCTATTTAGAAAACTAATGCAATATATCCTTATATTCTACGATGCACTTTGGCCAATTGAAGCAAGGGTTAACTATTCAGTGGAATTTGGAGATAAATCAGGTAGTTTTAGATATAGGGCCATGTCAATATAAATCACCTGCAAAATATTTAATTCATGACATTGTAATTCTCCAAATTGCTTTAACTTTTCATGAGAAAAACTTTTCAGTATTATGTAAACTGAGCGCAACTCCTCAGTCTCGTCCACAATTTCTACGCTCCTTGCTTGTTGGACAAATGGAGGAGTAGATGACATAATCCACCTAAAGAAGGGTATCCCAAGCAAATCGTGTCCCTGTCCTGGTAAACATTGAGTCGTGCCAGTTGCTGCAATGTTACACTTTCACTTTTCCTTTTCACTTTTTATTTCAAGATGGTCCCTTTTTACAAAAGTGTTTAATGGTCCGGAACAAGTCGTTGCTGTTTGTTGGTCAACAGATTTATTTTCATATTCTCCCCGTGTCTGTGCGGGTTTCCTCCGGGTGCTCTGGTTTCCTCCCACAGACCAAAGATGTGCAGGCTGGGTGGATTGGCCATGCTAAATTACCTGTGGTGTTCAGGGCTGTGTAGATTAGGATTATGGGGGATGCTTCCGGGTGGGATGTTCTGAGGGTCGGTGTAGACTTGTCGGGCCGGAGAGCCTGTTCCCACACTGTAGGGATTCTATGATTGTATTAAATTGTTAAGTTTCATCCTCCCTTGCTTCTAATTCTGACCATTTCAGCTTATTTTATGTTTTAACTCAGTGATGGAGTATTTAGTTCTGTGGAACAGAACTTTGATCAAACACACAATTCAATTCCACAAACTACAGCAATGCCAGTCCTTTATTTTTGTCTCACATCTTTCTGTTGCTTATTCATTCATTCATTCATTTTTCTTATTTAATGCTGATAGGCTTCTGAGTAGATGTCTTTTGAAGGCAATTGCCCCTTCTGGAAAAGTGGGGTTAAGTAAATAATGTTCCTTTTCAAACTGTCATGGTAGCTTGTAATTCTAATGTACTATCATTGTGTTGTGTGAACCGATCTAAAACAATGTCAATACTGTGCTCCCAAGAATACCCATTAGATGCTATCAATATTAGTGTGGTACAGAACAATGTAATTTGCAAGGTCGTTTTTCTACAGGGCACAAAGAACATAGGCAGTATCTGCTGGTTATTAATTTGTAGAGGCTTGGCAGCTGGAAGTGAGACACTAATATTCCATATTTGAATTAATTTATCTAGTTTTGTCCTATTTATACTATACTAGCTGTTCATCTTGTTTTATGTTCCATATGATTGTGGTGGCCAAATTAACAATCCACATCCAAGTGATGGTAAATACTTATGGTCTCACAAAAATTGTCTATAAAGACCTCATGATCTCACTGTCTTGACGTTCATACAAATCTACAGCCAAATGACAAAATTCTGTGGACATCCAGCAACACTGATGTCATTAAGTAGGGTAAGAGATCATCACATCAAAGTATGTTCACAGACAGCAAACCAGAATGGAAAATGCAAATTGCACTTGAAATTTTACTGAAATCAACATAAGTCTTTTGTACACAATGTAAAAACTAAATATCAGTGTTTTTTTTACATTAATGGAAAAATTTGACATTTCACAAAAGTAAAATTAATTTTGCATAGCCAGCAAAACTGTTCAATGATTGTAAACTTTGAACAGTATTTAAAACATCAGTTATATCCTTTTCAACAAGACATAACTTTTTGAGATTTTTTTACCACAAGGCTAACAGCATAAAAGAATTACTTCTCATCAGCTCAGATCTGTAATTAATTGTAGACTGAAGGAACTTAGCAGCACACCCAATGGGGACGCATAGAATCATCAATAGTAATTTTCAGATTTCTAACTCTGTGTGCGGTCTTCAGAAGTAGCTGTTCATTTGCAGAAAAGTAATGGAGGTGAATGCTGACAATTTAGCCATCATTGTTAGTGCAAATTCCAAGCTTATGTACTTGCTCAGTTTGGAGCCAGCTTGATAGGCGTATGTAAACTTAAATTGCAAGGCAGTTGTGCAGAAAATATAATCTTGCTGGTGGCAGATTAATTGCTAGCCCTACTACAATAAACATTACTGATGGTGTTACAGTGGTTTACTGAGAGCTATAATTTTGAGTTTTGATTTAATATGTGCAATACGGCAGGCAATGATCAATGATCAGCATTAGGTCAATAGTAACTGAAGTAAAGATGTTTTTAGACCATAAGACTATTAAACGTAGGAGCAGTTGTAGGACCATTCAGCCCAGTGAGCCTGGTTTGCCACTTGGCAAGATAATGGTTGATCTGATAATCCTCAACTCCACTTTCCTACCTTTTCCCCATAATTTTTGATTCCCTTCCTGGTTAAAACTCTGTCTGCCTTCAGCCATGAATACACTTAATGATCCAACTTCTAGTCCATTGCGGTACAAGAGTTCCACACATTCAGTGGCCTCTGAGGGAAGAAATTTCCTCTCCTCTCTGTCTTAAACATGTGATCGCTTAATCTGAGATTAAATCCTCTGGTCCTAGACTCTCCCATAAGGGAAAACAAAGTTTTCACATCTATCTTGACAAGCTCACTAAGAATCATGTATGTTTTGATAAAGTTGCCTTTAATTCTTTTTAAATTCTAATGAGTATAGGCCCAGCCTACTGAAATGCTCCTGAAAGGATAATCCCTCTAAACCTGGTATGAGCCTGGAGAGCCTTCTCTGGACTCTCTCCAATGCAGTATATCTTTCCTTCGACAAAGGACCCAAAGTTGTTATAAGTATTGTAGCTGTGGTCTGACAAGTGCCTTGCACAGCTTTAGCCAAACCTCGCAACTTTTATATTCCATTCCCTTTGACATAAAGGCCAACGTTCCATTTGCCTACTCTGTTACCTGCTGAACTTGGATGCTGGAGATTGTGATTGGATGAGGACTCCCAAAGGCATCTTTTTGCATTCCTTCCCTATTTAAATAACACTCGGGTGTTTTTAAATGTGCTGTGTGCCGTTCAGATGGATGGATAATCAACCTTGCCATTGTTCCGCATTTAAAATCTATGCATTAAGAGATAGCAAATGCCATCATCACTGTATGAAAGGAGTCAGAGAAACAGGTTTCCTGTAATGGCTGCATTCAGTGAGGGTCTCCCATATTATTTGCCTCGATAGTGAGCAACAGATACTGTGCATTTACTAAGGTGGATGTTGTGACATCTGCTTACAGTCAAGATTTGTGGCAGTACGTGACTAGTCTTTTACAATCTTTCATTTCTAGTCTCACTATACATCTCCAGTTTTTTCTCAAGCTTGTCACCATTAATTGCTGCATTATTAGTTGCTTCATGGGCTTATAGCTCTGGAATTCCACCTTTACCACTTGCTCCTTTTAATGCACTTAATGAATCCTACCTTTTTGAGCAGGTTTTTGTTCATAGAGCCATAGAGATATACAGGACAGAAACAGACCCTTCGGTCCGCCGCGTCCATGTCGACCAATATCCTAAGTAAATCTAGTCCCATTTGCCAGCATTTGGCCTAAATGCTTCCTGTTCACTTACCCATCCACATGCCTTTTAAATGCTGCAGTTGTACCAGCCTCCTCGACTTCCTCTGGCAGCTGATCCCATTCTTGCACCACCATCTGCATGGAAAAGTCTCCCCTTATGTCCCTTTTAATTCTTTCCCCTCTCACCTTAAACCTATGCCCTCCAGTTTTGGACTCCCCACCCCCAGGGAAAAGACCTTGTCTATTTACCCTATCCATGCCTGTCATGATTTTATAAACCTCTATCTGGTCAGCCTCTGATACTCCAGGGAAAAATCGCCAGTCTATTTAGCCTCTTGCTGTAGCTCAAACCCGCCAACTCTGACAACATCCTTGTAAATCTTTTCAGAACCCTTTCAAGTTTCACAACACCCTTGCTGTAGCAGGGAGACCAGGGAGACCTGCGTGCAGAATTCCAAAAGTGGCCTAACCAATGCCCTGTACAGGTGCACCATGACCTCTCAACTCCTGTACTCAATGCACTGACCAATAAAAGCAAGCATACCACCTGCTACCTTCACTATCCTATCTACCTGTGACAGCACTTTCAAAGAAATATGAACCTGCACTCCACGGTTTCTTCGTTCAGCAACTCTCCCCAAGACCTTACCATTTAGTGTAAAAGTACTGCCCTGATTTTGCCTTTCCAAAACACAGCACTGCACATTTATCTGAAATAAATTCCCATCTGCCACTCCATGGCCCATTAGCTCTTCTGATTGAAGTCCTGTTATGCTCTGAGGTAGCCTTCTTGGCTGTCTACTCCACCATCCACTTTGGTGTCCTCGGCAAACTTACTAACCCTTCCTCCTATGTTCACATCCAAACCATTCATATAAATGACAAGAAACAGTGGATCCAGCACTGATCCTTGTGGCAGACAACTGGTTACAGGCCTCCATTTGAAAAACGATCTTCCACCATCACCCTCTGCTACTTTTGAGCCAGTTCCCTTTCCAAATATTCATGATTCTTGGCTTTTTTTTGTGGCTTATTGTCAGATTTTTGCCCGGTATAATTCCTGTGAGATATTTTGGGATCTTTTAATGTGATAAAAAATGCATTGTAAATACAAGCTGTTGAAATATTAGTATATGAACTCAAAATATGACCATAGATGTTGGCAGGAAGCCATCAGCTGACCAGTCCGTTGTAAATTTGAGCGTTTATATTGATGTAGTTCATGAAGTTTAAGCTGCCCGTTCTTGCAGTTTATTGTTGCTCTTTAATGCAATTAACATCATGAGCAGGATTCATACTTATCAGTTGAGTTTAATCATAAAGTGTAAGCGGCAGAAAATTATTGTCTTTAGTACAACTTTAGAGGAGCCACGTTATTTATATTCATAGCATATGATTTGGTTGTGAGCATATTTTTCAGTCAACATTATTGCTGTAAATGAGGGATTCAGCTTGGAATCATGGGTTCTGTTATGTTTTTGAGTAAAGAGGATTATAAATATCCAAACTTGCCAATCTATGATGCCATGTTGTCTGAAATAGAAGTGTAGTTCAAAGGAACATAGGAGGAGTAGGTCATTTATTCTCTTGAGCCTGCTTCATCAATCAGGGCTGATCATCTACATCAGTGCCATTTCCCCTGCGTTATCGCCATGACATTTAGTATCATTAGTATCTAGAGATCTATAGATCTCTATTTTAATATAGCCAATCACTTGAGCTTTTACAACGTTTTGGGGTGGGGAGTTCCAAGGTGCTACCCTCTGAGAAACATTTTTTCTCATTTCAGTTTATCTCTTGATCTCACTCCATTCTCCCTTTCTTAAGAATTGTATAAGCTCCAATGAGATTGTCTTTCATTCTTCTAAATTGTAGAGAAGCCTGGTCACCTCAATCTCTTATCAAAGGACCATTCTGCAATTTCAGATAGTATTTAGGTGAACCTCTGCACTCACTGATGAAAAGTATATATTTACTGATGTAAAGGTACCAAAATTGGACACACTATTCCAGGTGTCAGTGCAGTTTTCCTGGACAGTCTCAATTTTGAATAAAAAAGTAAGCCAAACAGCTTGTAAAAGTAACTTTTAGAGACAAAAACAGAAATTGCTGGGTAAGCTCTAGAGGCCTGGCAGCATCGGTTGAGAGAAGCCAGTGTTAACATTTCAGGTCCGGTGACCCTACCTCGGAACTGATGGTAGAAAAATGTCAGTTTGTATGCAAAAGATAGGGTGGAGGGGGAAGTAAGGAGTAAATAATAAGTGGGGATAGAGCCCAAAGAGAGAGAAGAAAGTTGGATAGATAAAGGAGTGGATAATTATCTGGCTGGGAGAGTTATTATCTGTTAATGGGGACAGTTAGTGGCTAAAAATGGGTTCTGTGTAATACAGACTATGGGATAACAAGACTTGGTATTGTGGGGATTGGGGTAGGGACACGTGAGAGCTCAATCCCTAAAGTTGCTGAACTCGATACTGAGTCTGGAAGGCTGCACAGTCCCCAAGTGGAAAATGAGGTGTTGTTTTTCTAGCTTGAGCTGAGCTTTGCTGGAGCACTACAGCAAGTCTGGGACAGAGATGCTGACCAAGGAACAGGGTGGTGCGTTGAGGTGGCAGGCAGCTGGAAATCCAGGGTCTTTTTTGCCAACAGAATGCAAGTATTTTGTGAAGTAGGCAACAATGTATACTTTGCTTCCCCAATATAGAGGAGACCACATTTTGGGCAGCAAATGAAGTAGACTAGATTGTGTGAAGTACAGGTTCAGTGTTGCTTCACCAGGAAGGTATGTTTGGGCCTTTGGATATTGAGGAGGGAGGAGGTAAATGGGAAGGCATTCCACCTTCATCAGCTGCAGGGCGCAGGGCGTGTTGGGGGTGAAGGAAGTGTGGACCAGGGTGTCCTGGAGGGAATGGTCCCTGTGGAAGGTGGATGAGGGGGGGGGGGGGGGAATATGTGTCTTGTGGGGGCATCTTGCTGGAGGTGGCAGGAATGGTATCTGATGGTCTTCTGGATGTGGATGCTTGTGGGATGGTAGGTAAGGACAAGGGGAACCCTAGTGCTGTTGTGCGAGAGAAGGGAAGGGGTGAGAGCAGAGTTACAGGAGATGGTTCAGACCTGCTGGAGACCCTGTCAACAACACTGCTGGGGAATCCTCAGTTGAGGAAGAAGGTAGACATTTCAGAGGCTCCCTGGTTGAAGTTGGCATCATCAGAACATATGCAATGGAGATGGAGGAACTGGAAGAATAGAATGGTGTCTTTACAGGAAGTAGGGTGTGAGTGTGTATAGCTCAGGTAACTGTGGGAGTCAGTGGTTTATAGTGGATATTGTTGGCCAGCCTATCCCCTGTAATGGAAACTGAGATGATGTGGAAGTGAAAGGAGGAGTCAGAGATAGACCAGATGAAGGTGAGAGAAGGGTGGAAATTGAAAGCAAAATAGATTTTTAAACTTTTTCAATTCTGGACTGGAGTGAGATGATATCAACGATATACTGAAGAATGAGTTGTGGGTGGGGTCCTGGAATAAGAACAAAGCATATTCCACATACACCACAAAGTGACAGGCAGAGCTGGGACCCATGCGCATACCCATGGCCACCCCTCTGACCTGAAGAAAATGAGAAGCTTAAAGAAAAGTTGCTCAGGGTGAGAACGAGCTCAACCAGGTGGAGGGGGCTTTTGATAGATTGAATCAGTTCATGCCTTTGTTCCAGGACGAAGCAGAGAGCCCTGAGTCTGTCCTGGTGGGGGAATGGATGTGTGAAGGGACTTGTCTCTGATTTACAGCATCCACTGTTCTTTTACTATTTGTACAGATAACTTTTGGATTGACTCGATTTCTTATTATAGGTTCTTTCTGGCTTGTACAGAATATTTTGTAACACCTGAATTGAAAGCTGCTGGCTGCCCCTTTGCTGACAAGGGCCATTATATTTTCCCCGTGGTGGATGTTAATAACGTAGATATTATTTCAAGCACTGTCACCGTAAGAATTCAAAACTTCTCTACTTAACGATAGTATCTATTTTACATTGACACTGGAAGTTCCTTGTCTTCCCTTGGTTATTCAGGACTTTTCTTCAGTCCTGTTCCTATGTCTTATGAGATTTGAAGTGATACCCAAGTGTTACAATTTCAACATCGAACATTAGTTGCCATTTTGTTCTTGGGGAAAATACTTTATTGATATGACAGTTGCAGATTGTTACCATGAGTCATTGCTTACAAGTAGACTAAAATAGAACAGGACATTTTACCAAGCATGAAGCGTCTCATTGCCATTTATGAAATACATGTCCATCTTTGGGTGTGAAATTGTCCTTGCATTGTCCCAAAACATGGGCCACAGTGAATCGGTATTGCACACAAGCCCAAGTTTTTTTCTCCCTTTTTTACGTCAAAGTTTTGTAGTGTTGCTGAATGCTACTTTCAATTATGTTTTGGTTTCCCCTCCAGCTTTACACCCAAGTTATTTGAATTATCACTGAGCAGCTTTAATGCCATGACTGCACACTTCAGAAAGTGAGTTCTTATCTAGAAAATATCTTTGTCAGTTTTACCTTTATGAATGGAGTAAATCCCTGATTTTTCTTTAGCTTTTAAAAAGCACAAGTCACAGGGGTGCTCGGGGTGCTAGTGGGGTCATGGTGACCATAACACAATAAATTTCAAGTTTGTTATGGTCAAGGGAAAAGATGGCCTGCAAAAGAAAGGATTTTGGGTTGGAGGAAGGTAGATTTTATTAAAATAAGTCAAGATCTGGCCAAAGTAGACTGGAAACAGCTACATGAGGGTAAATCAACAACAGAACAGTGGAAGTTATTCAGAAAGGTGAGTACAAACTCAACATATTAGCTTTAGGGTGAAACGTAGGAGCAGCAAGCCCAGGGAATACTGGGTGTCTAGTAACATTCAGAACTGGAGCCACTAGTGAAGTGTACAATGTGAAGTGGGGGGAGCTTAAGAAACTACTTGGGAGAGCAGAGAGACAGAATGATGAAACAAAAACAAAGTTGCTGGAAAAGCTCAGCATCTGTGAAGTAGAGAACAGAGTTACCGTTTTGGGTCCAGTGACCCTTCTGAGGGGAATTTTAAGGTTTTTTCTTGACTCTGCTGGCACAGTGTTGCAGCAACATTGCTGCAGAATGGTTGATGTCATGTTTTATGTGTACTGGATATTTGCTCTTGGCAGCAGGAAATCCCGCTGGAGCCCATCATGCATTTCTACTGACCTCTAGCCTCTAAAATGTCAGGGTGTAAATGTTTGAAACCTATTCAGTTGGGAATTTTCTGTAGTGTAATAAAATAGCAGACCACTGCATTCAACATCTTTTTGTTTTAGCTACTTCTTAAAGTCAAATTGACGTTCTCTTATTTTCAACCCCACCATCCATTTCGCACATAGCAACTTAAACATCAGAATCATGTGCCAACCGACATAATGTCTTGAAATTTATTGGTTGGGACAAGGTTTCTGTGTCGAAATGGTAGCCTGAAACTCAGTAAAAAAAACATTGGGGCATTGTTGGAAACTTCTGTTGAATCTGCTGCCAGTTAGAAACAAAGTTTCATGATAAGGTGACAACGAACAGTGTAACTGCTGACTTGTTTTCCAGAAAGCCCGAACAGTTACAATTGTAAAACAGAAATGCTAAGAAGTTTGTTAGTATTTCTGAATTGCTGCCAAGCAATATTAACAAAAGAAGTACTGTTTCTGTAAACACTTTTTTCTGGCAGGCTTAGTCAATAAATATGTAAGTTACTGCTTGTTATTTTCACTGAGAAAATTATAGCTTAAGAACACTAATTCAGTGAAATTAAAGTCTGACAAGGATTTACTATAGTGTGAAAGGCTCCAGTCTCAATACTGTAAACAGCCATAATTTAAAAAACAATATTGTCGTGCTTTCTGTTTTGTCTTCCTTACAACAGTCCTGTTGTGATTTGCCATTTATATTGCATTGTAAATAGTTTCCAAGCAAAAAGGGCAAACAGACATCTGGAAATACCACTATCCAATTACTTAAAAGAAGATGCACAACAGGGGTCCGTGCTGATTACTTTACTTCAGTTTTACTTTAAACTACAACTACTGAGCATCACTTCTCCTAAGTGACCTGTGATGTGGGACCCTTTTTCTCTATCGTTTCATGGGTAGAGTGCATTGCTGGCCAGGTCAGCATTTGTTGCTCATCCCTAATTGCATTTGAACTGACTGGCTTTTCAAGGAGTAATTAAGAATTAACCATATTACTGTGGGTCTGGAGTTACATGTAGAGCAGACAGATAAGGTGCAGCACATATTTTTCCCTAAAGGATATTTAATGACGACCAAAGGATTGCATTTATTCCATGAAACTGATAATGTTGAAGAAACTCAGCAGGTCTGGCAGCATGTATTTAGAGATTAACTGGGTCAATGTTTTGAGTGCAATATAACTGTTATTCCTTTGAAGATGGTCAAATGAACAACATCTGGCTTTACTTCAGAATTCCAGCACCTGAATTATTTTGCTTTCATTTGATAGTTTCATGGTCATTACCATTGGACTTAGCTTTCTGTTCCAGAATTACAAATTGAATTTAAATTCCATCACCTGCAACATCAGATTTGTACCCATGTCCTCAGATTTCTTTTTAGTTTGGTCCCTGGATTACTGCTACAATGGCATTACAAGGTTTAGTCACAGGGTTACACTATAAAGGCTTAAAACAATATGGTTTGGAACACTTGAGCAATAACACATTCTGACATCTTATGTACTGATGCACCACATTGCCTGTATTTCATTTCAATTAATTAAGCACCTAATTTTGTGTAATATATCACTCGCAGCTTTGTGGTCAAATTATGAATTAGATTGTTCGAATACTTCCTCTTGTGTCTTTATCTGGCAAACCTAGATTATAGTTATAACTATCTGGGACAGTGATCATTGTTAGCACAGCAATTGCAACATGCTGTCATTAGTTGCTAAACAGAAAATAGCCCAGGGCAAATAATGTACAAATCGAATTATTTGGACCAGAAACTATTTTCAGGCATGCAAATTTTAAATCTTTCTCTCCCTGCGGTAAACATAGACAAATCTTTTGGAAATATTTGTTTCTCACTTCAATCGTACAAAAAAAACCAGCATATTCTCCAAGTTTGAAAAAAAATCCTAGTTATGTTACCAGCTGCTCTCTCTTTGCTGGTTTATAAGGTATCAATATTTTATGCTAGTATTTTGGGGATTTTACATTTCAAAGATTTATATGAGATTAGCTTGAATTAGAATTTCCCCTGTGCATTAATGGCATACTGAACTTGTGGTTTGAATCTCTTTTAAAATTGATTAGATCAATGCACTTTTCCTATCCCTTCCTTCTTAAAAAAAATTGGGGAACTTGAGGCAGTCAGCATGACCCGTTTAACTGCCTATAAGATGTCTTCAATTTTAAATAATTCTTCCTCCGATTCTACATGTCTGGCCAAAAATCTTGGGTTGCTGCCAAGCTTGCAATTTAATTGCTGAGCAAACAGTATTAGCCATGAAGCTCTGTGGTTTCAGCAGCACTTTTGGAAATTAACTCCAAAAGAACTGAGTCAAAATGTCAAACAGAAAAGTAAAATGATTTACTTAATGCAAAATTCATCATGAATTATCTAGCATCTAAAGCTGAGTATTTTTATATCCTCATGTTGTGTATGAGTATTCTTGGATGGGTTATTTTTAAGGCTTCTTAAAGCCTTGACCCATGCTTAGGGCCAATCCTATAAAATCAGCTACAATTGACAGCACTAAAAAAAACAAGATAATAGGGGAAGATTTGTTTCTTGTGAACTGTAATTTCAGAAAAGTGCATTAGATGCAAACTTTTAGGAATTTTGTCATGATTTGTAGCTGTTTATATTTATATTAACAGCACTTGAATGTTTAAATTTAATAATTACTGTACCAGCTTGAAAACTTGTCTTTTGAGTACATTTTGGAAGCAGCAGTTAGGTTAACAACAGAAGAGGAAAAGCCTTTAACTCAACATCTCACAGTTAACTGTCTGTATTTACCTCTTGCACACCATGGGGTTTAGTATCTCATTAAAATCAGACCTCCAGCTCCCCCACCTCCCCAATCCAGATGATAACGTTAACGTTTTTCAGCTGTAAATAACCTTCTCATCAATAAAAGAAACTGGAACAATATTGTTTGGTAAGTGATTTTAAATAAGATAGTACGTCCGGAGCAAACATGACTGGCAATTCGAGTGACCAAAAAGGCACATGTAGGACTGATGAAAAGAGATTCCTCACACAATGATGAGGCATAGAATAAATGTCAGTTGGGGGAATAAAAGTCCTTGGAATCATTTAAGAAACAAATAGTTATGATTTTGGTACTTGATCTGGAGGGAGAATTAGGACAGCATGTAAAGTTTTGATTCCTTCTGTTCTGCTTTGGCAAGATTTCATGGGCTCTTTATTCAACATAACTAAGCTGCTTTAACAGTTCATGTATTCTCTGGGTGTCATACATGATCTTTTTGTTTTTCTCAAGATTATTTTTGTCTTAGACTATTATCACCTCTGTCATCCATTAGCTCCTGCCCTCCACCCTAATCACTGTAATTTATTCTTTCACTTTTCTTCTACCTGGCCTTTTCTGACCTTTTACAATGTTTCTCAAACTGTTCATGTAATATGGCTGTTGAAAGGCTTTGTCTGAAATGTTAACACTTCCCTTTGTTTATAGATGCTGCCTTAATTGCTAAATATTGCCAGGATTTCAATACATCAGATTTCCAACATCTGCCTTATTTCTGTGTTTCCAGTAATTCTGTTACTCTGGTTAATCATAATTCAACAGATATTTTTAGGTTAACAACGTGTGGAGCTGGATGAACACAGCAGGCCAAGCAGCATCTCAGGAGCACAAAAGCTGACGTTTCGGGCCGAGACCCTTCTTCAGAGAGGGGGATGGGGAGAGGGTTCTGGAATAAATAGGGAGAGAGGGGGAGGCGGACCGAAGATGGAGAGAAAAGAAGATAGGTGGGGAGGTACGGAGGGGATAGGTCAGTCCGGGGAGGACGGACAGGTCAAGGAGGCGGAATGAGATTTCTTGTTTAGGTAGTTAAATATTACAGCATGAACATGTACGTTGTTGCAAATGATGTGTGCTCACAGACTGCGTACAAAGACGCTTACAGCCAGGGAAGAGGTCACAATTATAGCACCTCAGCCAGTACACCAAATACCATTGCATTTCTCCAATCATCTCCCACTTAAATAAAACAAAGCATACTGTCATTAGCAGTTACAATTCACGCAAGTTGTCCAATGCACATAGGTTTCTTTTGCTGTTGAAAGTTTAATTTGGGTATGGAGTGACGTCAATCTTTGGACTAGACTATTTTCCATGCCTTCTCTAGATGTATATCTCCAGTCAAAGATTTTCACTCTTGCTTCAACCTTTCCATTTGATTGGGGGAAGTGTAGAAATTAATTATGGTGTTGTATTTCCCAATGTAATGTGAAGCTGCTGATTCCTCACTCATGAAATAAGAGCCTTTGACACGCATCACACTGTCTGGAATGCCTTCAAATGCTGAAACGTGTCTTCAGGCATTCAACAATCTCACTGTTAGCCAGTGACATCAGCTGGTCTAATTCACAGTAGTCAGAACGGTAGTTTATGGTGACAAGAAAATCAGTTCCTACAAGAGTGAAGATATCTACTTCAAGCTTCATCATGAATGGTGGTGGACAATTAAACAACTCACTGGTGGAGGAGGAGGCTCTACAAATACCACGTACATCATGTTGGAAGAACCCAGAACATTAATGCAAAAGATAAGGCTGCAGCTTTCACAGCAGACTTTTGGTCCTTGATTCTGTTAGCCCCTTATACTGATTCAACTTCACATTTTGTCTGGTACCAATCCTATGAAGTGACTTGGAGAATTTTAACTAAGTTAAGTGTGTGTTTAAGTCCAAAGTGTTTTGCATTGTTCAATTTTCTTTTACTTAAAATACAAGTGCTTAATTTTATTTTATCAACTTGATCTAAATGATCTGTCCTCCATCTTTTCTGCCAGTCTTAAGTGATCTCAAGGTTACGATGGCTAGCCTATGCTGTTTCCATTGTATACACCAAAGATGGGAATATTCACTGTCCACTGTCTACTTTGAAATCTGCTTTCTTTGATTTAATTTGCAAACAGAATCATTTTGGCTCTGAAAAGTGCAGGTTCACCTGTGGAGGTTGATTTTTATGCACAACATTAGTATGAGGTATTGAAAAGTAACTCAATCACAACCGTACTACTGTGTACCTGCCCTTGACTGTGCTGCTGTGGAGTAGAGCTGAGCAACAACTAGTTTCGCCATAGGTAGAGTGAAATTGAAAGGCTAATCATCTGGTTTGCTGCTCCAGATGAAATCCAAGAAGTATAAGGGTAGATTTGCAGAACATATATTCTGCTGTAGAAATTGTGCTGGTTAAGGAGGCTTTGGAAAGGGAAAGGAACAAAAAATAATTGCAATTAAGACAATTTTTTGACTGGGTGGCTGAGTTAATAGGGCCCCTTCACTGTGTCATGGTTCAGCAACTTACTCTTGGACATCTGTTCTCTATCTAGTATTGGATTCAAATTGACCCCACAATCCTCCCTCCCTCTCCTCCACAGGCCTCTCCCACCTCCACTTTCAATGGCCAGTCTCCCTTACACTTTAGAAAACATTTGTGAGATTTGAACGCCAGAGTAACTTTGCAATATGTGGTTTACATGAAGGCAGTTTAAAATAAATTCTCTGTTAACTTTTGAGAAACTTGGCACAAGTCGCAGTAATCTTTGGCATTGCATTTCGACATTGGACTGATACAACTATATTTTGTGCAATTATGTACAAACAAGCTAAAATTCAATAGGAGTTCAATGCATGATATATCAGAAGATTCTATTTTGAAATTTTTTGACCACCTTTGCAAAGCTCTTTACTATTTCAATTACATCCTCAGTTGTGGAAAATATTTTAATTGTTGTTAACCATGTGTAGACAGAACAGTTATCTCTCAAAAGCTTATTCAGCCATTCAATCAGATTATGGAAAAATTGCACCTCAACTTCATTTACTCCATTTCCTGTCTTGAAACTTTTCACCCAATAAAAATCTTACAATTCCGACTCCTAAAAATTTCAGTTGACCCAGCATTTGCAATATTTTTTGGGGGTGAGGGAGAAGGGTGTGTTTGATTCCTGTGAGGCTTTGTGAGAGTAGGTGTTTCCTGGTTCCACTGTTGAATGGATGCCGTCTTATTCTAAGTTCTCCTCCCAGATAAAGTAGCTTCTCTGTAGAGGGGGTACAACTCAGGACTATGCAGCCTGTTCTCTTAATTGAATCTTGATATTATTCTGATGGATTTGTGCTGTAACCCTTCCAAAGTCAATACATATTCCACAATATTTGTTTGACTAAACAGAATGTAGAGCCACAGATAGGGTCAAACTGAGTTTCTGTACTGAACTGGACCATGTTTTCCTCCCTGTTGTATTCCAGCTTTCTTGAAATATTGGCCAAAATTTTGTTTGTGTATTTGGTTTACTTTGGCATTTGTACACCAGCTTTTAATGACGTATGTACCCATGACCAATGAAATCCCTTTGCCCCTCCACAGTTTCTAGCTGTTTACTTTTAAAATATCTTGTTTTCAATTCTGGACTGGTCTCTGAGTATTTAATAAAATGTTTTGACTTCTCCATGAGAGCAAGTCTTTGGTTAATAGAAGATTATATTTTGACTTGCTAGTTTGTTTCCCTCCATCATGAGCCCCTTTCCCACTGTTATCAATGGATGATAGAGGCCATCCGTAGTCAATTCCATGTTCAGGACTTGGACTGGACTGCATTTTGCTGCGTTTCATTAGTGAAATATAAGCTAAGTCCCAAATGTTTCCTCCCTTTGGCCAGATATACACTAAACATTGGCCCACGTGCGAATGCTCTACATGGAAACAGTCCTGCATGTTTCCAGCTTCTGTGCATCAGCAGAGACCTGCTCGGAGTTCTTATAATGACTATTCTGGTAGACATTGTGGACAACGACTAAGGGCGCTGTCTTAATAGTAAATGAATAGGTCATGACCAGAGCTGCCATCTTCTACCGCCTACGCCATCATTTTTTTTCCCAGTGCTGCACCCAAGTTCCTGCTCTTTCCATGTTTGCTTTCCCAACTGTGTCCTGCTTCTGTGCTCCCACTGCTTCCCTTGTACTCTTTCCATGTTCGTGCCATTGACAGACAAGGTCAGCAGTGATAACCAAGCACCTGCCTTTCATTGATACCTGCAGGTAAATGTCTACTTGCTTAAAAGCATTATTCAGATACTTTTTAAATGCTGCACTTTTGCACTATAAATATCGTAATTTAAATAGGGTCTGAGAGTGCTAATTCATTTGAAACCATTTTCTTCACTAAAACACGCTTGAGTATGTGGACTTTTTAGTAACTACTTAAAAGTCCAAAGATGTGCAGGTTCGGTGGACTGGTCATGTTAAATTGCCCATAGTGTCCAGGCATATGCAGGCTAGGTGGATTAACCATGGAAATGCAGGGTTCCAGGGAAGAGGGTCAGCTGTTCAGAGGGCTGGTGTGGATTCAATGGCCTGAATGGCCTGCTTCCACACTCTGGGTATTTTTGATTAAGTTATTTAAGTTATTGATATTTTGGCCTTAATCTTCTAAGGGATGGCACATACTGTCCGGTTACAACTGTCTTTTTCTTATGTTAGGATAAGTTCAACAATTCTTGTCAGCACTTCAGACCTGATTCCTTCAGAAATGAAAAGTTTGTAAAAAAAATCCAGCTGGTGCCTTGTAGCGCAGTATTATTGGGAAAATTCAAAGCATGCATGCCTTTTTTTAGCAGCAGTAATGCCATATTCTGTTTTAATTGTCCCAAGTCTATGTGTCTGCAATTATCCATGTTCAATTCTGGTTTACCAGTTGTCTCTATAATGAGAGAGGTACCCATTGGTGACTTTAATTATCCCATGGCTGATATTTCTTTGTTCAGGGCGAAAATCATCCGAATTACCACCACATTCTGTGACCGCAGTCACTCCCCCCTTCAATGCTTCAGCAGTGATTGCTCTCACCCTCAATCCCATGACAATGATTACCCCCCCTCACCCTGTGAGAATTCTCTACCTATCTCAGTGGTGGAGGGTTTTGTCAGGGCCTGGGGGTAATGCCAAGTCAGGTTCTGGGGCTTGTAAGGCAGTGAAGAAGACGTAGTTGGGGGTTGTAGGGTGATGTGTTAAATTTGGGGGTCAGTCTAATAGAAACACAGGAGTTAAAATCATGTTTTTAATTGTCTACACTTCCCTTGATAACTATTTACTTAAATGCAACGGAGTACTCCAAAATCTCTGATGTTGGTACTTTGGAGGATGGATACTTTCAGAGGGTTCCAAGCACAGGGGAATTCCCCGATCAGAATCTTCAGTTTCTAAAGCAGTTCTCTGAGTCTGCCATGATGGGGACTCCGCAGTGTCCCAACATGCAACATCTATAGCTGCTGCAAAAACGACTGTCTGACTATTTGGACAATTGAAATCAAAAGTAGGGAAGTTTTCCTGCATCTGAAGAGGGTGTTCTTGAGATCACACTTGGCATACTATGTACAGCTTTGGTGTACTTATTTGAAAAAGAAAGTAATTGCTTTGGAAGCATTTCAGAGAACATTAATTAGACTCATTTCTGAGATGAACAGCTTATCTTGTGAAGAAAGACTGAACAGGTTATGCCTATATCCGCAGTTCACAACAATGAGAGGCGAGCCCTGTAATATGGGCTGTCAGGAGTATCGTCCATAGCAGTGTTATGTTGAGCTGTTTGTATTCTGGTGCTTCCTTGGAGCATGATTAGTTGGATGTGTTAATACAGCGTGAATATTCATAGAAGTCCTAACTGCCAGAGAAACCTGTAATTTCCTGCAGGCACCCTCATCCAGCTACTGAGGGGCTGGGAGGACATCATTTACCATCTGTTGTCATGATAATCATACTATAAATTCACGCATTATCCACTTCCTGCAATCATGTCTCAGCAGCCAAACTGTGTTCCTCTATTACATCTTTCACCCTGCACGAGTAAGCTACAGATTCGTTCCACTTCATCCTTTAATCTGCACATGGGCAATGTGAGATCAGAAATAAAATACAGTACAAGTATCACTTCCAAGGAAACAACAAGACAATGGTCTTTAGGAGAGGGTAAAATTTGATTTCAGTGACTTTGAAAGTGGTATCCTTTATACCATTCTGACTGTTTCAGCATCCTCCTTCTCTAATTTGATGTGTTGCTGTTCTGTGGTGGCAGCAGAGATAGAGGCAGACAGCTCACTTTTTTAGCTTCTGACAAATTAGTTCCTTGTGGTGGACATCCTTAAGATTGTCAGATCCATAATCATCCCTCCAAAGCTTCAATAATGAGCTGAAACGACAGGTTTTTAAAAACTTTTAAAAAATCACTCATGGGCATTGTTGGCTGGCCAGCATTTATTAGTTGCCCTTGAGAGGGTGGTAATGAGCTTCCTTCCTGAACCACTGCAGTCCAGTATCTGATGAGCTGCAAATTGCACAATGCAAACATTGTTCAATCAGCAGCAAACATCCCCATCTTTGACCTTATGTTGGAGGAAGGGTCATAGGTGAAGCAGCTGAAGATGGTGGGGTCTAGACCACTACCCTGAGGGACTCCTGCACGGATATTCTGGAGCTGAGATGACTGACTTCCTTCCACCACAACCATCTTCATTTTGTGCCAAATACGATTCTAACCAATGAATGTTTGCCCCAGATACTCATCGATTCTAGTTTCACTGGAGCTTCTTGGTTCTACACTAGGTCGAATGTGGCCTTTATGTCAATGATTTTCATTCTCAACTCAGTTTTGGAATTCAGCTGTTTTGTCCATGTTTGAACCAAGGCTGTAATGAAATTAGGAGATAAGCGGCCCTGGTGGAATCCAAACTGGGTGTCACTGAGCAAGTGCTGCTTGGTAGCACTGTTGATGACACCTTCCATCATGTTACAGATCATCGAGAGTAGACTGATGGGGTGGTAATTGGCTGGATTGTATTATCCTACTTTTTGTTTATAGGATGTATGTGGGCAATTTCCCATATTGTTGGGTAGATGCCAGTGTTGTAACTGCTTGGCTAGAGGAATGGCAAATTCTGGAGCACAAGTCTTCAGTACTATTGCTGGAATATTGTTGGGGCCTATAGCCTTTGCAGTATCCAGTGCCTCCAACTGTTTCTTGATATTACATGGAGTGAATCTATTTGGCTGAAGATTGATATCTGTGATGCTGGATACGTGATACCTACTTTCCCGACAGGCATCTAGCTACATTGGACACACATTTCTGAAGATTTACTATTTACAATGCCCAGATCTGACATTACATGTACTGCTCGGACTCTTTTAAATACTGCACCCTCAATTGCCATTCACTCTTCCTTCTACCCATTGCATTTAATGGAATGCCAACGCTGAAGGTGCCTTTTTAAATAGCTGTTACTGAAAACTTCCCTAGAAGGCCTGTTGCCTGTAAGGTAGGGTTGCTAAATAAAGTGTATGCCTAATGTTCCGTCAAAAAAATCTTCAATCCATAAGATTCTGCTTAACTTGAAGTTGGTGAACCCTCATGAGAATCCTGGCAAAAGGTTGGTATCCTTACCTGGAATATGTTGCCTGGAAGGTTTTTGGAAACAAATTCAACGGTAACTTCCAAAGTTGAATACGAACTTGAAATGTGTGGAGCCCTGGAAGTCCTGAAAATAGAAGGATTTTATCAGTTAGTGCTAACGAATGAAAGTAAGTTAGTCAGTAGCAAGTAAACAGCTGTTGCCATCCCTCGTCAGGAAATAAAAGCACGAGGATCCTTTTAAAGTGGTTTTACTTCGAGGGTGGAGTTGGTCAGCACATGTTGAACATCCTGTCCTTTTTGTTTGCTCTATTTTTCTCATAGTACATTGGTGAGTTTCTTGAAAGAGCTAACATTCCTGATGGATGAGTAATTTTATTAAGTAAGTGTTTTGATATTTTACCCAAAAACAGTACAGTACAGTAAGGAAGGTGTAAAATTTGTTCTTAAATTGTCTACCAAATCAATAATTGTTTTTCAACATATTTGTTATGACCTTTTTGTAAAAGTTTGGAAATTTTTTGGATAAGAAATACTTGTCTGTTTGACTTGGCAAACCTTGACCTGGATGCAGTAACAACAGGAACTAAACACAAAAAGCATTACGGCTGGCAAACACAAAGAGAACAAAAGGCATCAGCGCGCAGATGAAGGGTCAAGAAATTCTGCAGCATTTAGCAGCAAGCCACACTCTATACAAAAAAAATCAGCATTCTCCTGAGCAGAAAGAAAAGCAATAGAATTTTAGAAGCACTTAGGGAAGTGTAGTGATTGCAGTGAGGATCAGGTGGATCCAAAGACAGATCCGATATTGGAGCTGTTAACCTGGACAATGAGGGGAGTCTTGGCTCACATATAAAAACAGGAGATTCAGAGAGTCTCTTCATTCTAGGGTCTGACTCTGAACTGTCTGATCAAGGCCTATGTACTGTGCACGTGTAAATAAGGGATGATTTGGTGATGGGATAACTGCCTCCTTGCAGTTATTTCATGAAGCAATGTATGACTAAGCTAAAATGGACTGAATTGAAAAAGCAACTGAATAGCTCAGTTGTGAGTTGGAAGTTGGGTGGGTCAGTTGTGGAAATACTCAGGTGATAGACCATGTTTTAATCAGTCCAGCGTTCCCTGAGGTCTCAAATCTCAAAGTTAGAGATTGTTCTAGAGAGTTCCATGGAGCAGGCAAATCATTCATAGGAAATGTAGTCTTTCTTGGCAATTCCCACATAAATTCACCCACCAGGACTCCTTGATGCACAACTTCAGTCATATACCTGGTCTCCAAATTGAAGACTAAAAGATTTCGGCTTTTGTATCAGAGGTCTAGATTGTGAATTAGATATTGATAATTGATTTGGTGAAAAAGAGCTCTGGAAAGTTACACTATCAGGGCAGACATTGCACAAGTGAGAGTGTGTTCATAGCTTTGTACCGTGTCAGTGTTTATCACATCTGAGAACCTTGGATCCATGCTCTGAATACACAGGGGTGCCCAGCCTGTTTGTGTGGGATGAAAATGCATAAGCTCTAATCTCACCAGTCTGCAGACATTGTGAGTTGGGTGAAGGCTTTTTGTATGTAGATGTGTTTTGAACAAAACCTTTCATCAACTTATGATGGTTGTCTTGTGCCAATTTTAGATGCCCACCCCTACCCCTGGACTGGTTCCAGCCCCACCTGCTGCAGAAGTATGTATTAACATCTCTGAACAGGTTAATTAGAAAAATAGGTCAATTGAGGGGAAAAAAAATACTGTACTGTCTACCCTTGCAATTCCTAAATTGTCTTGGGAATTTCAATCCTAGAAATAACCAGTCAGGGAAAAGCTGTCTCCCCACTTCCCCATAAGCTAGAATGAGGAGCTGCTCCTTCAATCACAGATACTTTACTCCTCAACTCATTGCTGAGATCTACACTAATCATGTCAGAGATGTAATTAGTGATTGCCAAAGCAGAGAGAAGCTCGATATGTAAATGCCGGCACTGAGCATGCCTGTGATTCTTTTGCCAGAGCTGGGTGGGATAATCACAGTTGGAAGAAGCCTTTTTGCCAATTTTGGGTGGTAGTGGGGATGGGGTAGCTTTTTAAGAGTATTACAGAAGGTGCGGATGGCTGCAAGGCTGCTAGTAGGAGACAGTGGAGGGTTGGAAGGCTGCAGGGAGACGTGGGAGTGAGAGGGAGGCTGCTAAGTGAAATGGTAAAAGCACAGTCTCAAACCTGCCAACAAAGCAACATTCAGCTAATTAGGAACAAGAAAAATTTGAAATCTCTGAAGTATTGATGAATAAATATCTTGAACTTAAGGCTACATATGTTTAAATGCTGTTCTTTGGAGATGATTGTAGTGGAGGTTATTGCTAGAACACTGTTAATTGTTAAATTTAAACCTGCATTTGAGTTCTGAGATATGGTAAAATTGGTAGTAACTGTCTAATCCCATAGGATGGAAATTCATTACTGTAAGCTCACCTGTGTGTAGATGTATATCAAGTATTTTGAACCAAACTCTTTGCTAACTTATGTTTGCTTTGTGCCAATTTAGATATGAAACTAATGCTTTTCTTGTATGATGAGGCTTTAAGTTTAATGGGTTTGATAATTACAGAAGATGTTGATAAATTCTCCTTATACAGTTTCTGTGCAAATCCAAGTATCCTACTTTTCAAAACAAATACAAAAGGTAATGCCACAATATGATTGTATTATCTAATAATGGAAGAAGTAGGGGAAAAATTATATCACAATAATCAAGTAATCCTCCAAGATAGTCATTGATAGACTAGGGAGAATATTTTGTGCCCTGCCTCATTTTAAAATACAGTTGCCCATGGATATGAGTCAAGGGCTAAACCTTTTGAGAGAGAAATTGAGAGATCCCACTGTCAGAGGCTGAGTTGAAAAGTGTATGCACTTGCTCTTGGGGCCACATTTGTGTGGAGAGTGCTGGCTGTGCTTAAGGTTGCATAAGGTGTCTTTTTGTATCGACTATTTAATGTGAAATTTTATCTTATTTCAAATATTGTTTGCATTTTGATCTTACTTGAGTGTAAACGTTACAACAAGTCAAATCTTGGTCAAAATAAAGTTATTTGGGGCTATTTGGTCAATTTGCTCATCCATGAGGATTGCAAGAGAACAATAAAACTAGAGTACAAAAGATGTAATTTGTATTTAAATATAGCTAATTTTTAAAAATCGCAGTGGAACTTGTGTTTTCAGTGTGGTTTTCAATGACCGAGCAGATTCCAACATGCCCAGACAAAGTAGAAAAGAATGTTTGATGATTTACTTTCAATACCTGTTGTGTCTTGAATTCTGTTTGAGCGTATACTGAGACAATCACTGATGCAGGTGGGAATGGAGTAGAGAAGTGGTCAAATTATAACTGAGGGTTCACATTAATCAGAAAACACGTCTTAAGCATGTGGCGTAAACAGAGTTTCAGAACTTGCAAATTCAAATGCTGATAATGCTCAAATTATAGTTCAGGAAAAAACTTTTGACAGTAAAAGACAGGCGCTAATTTTCTCACTGAGCATATACTTCGGATCAAACTTCCGAATACTGAATGAGCATGTTCCATCATCTGAAAGGGATATGCTCAGTGTTAAGATAACTTTTAAAGCCCACAAGATTCTAATTCGTGTGGAATTTTTTGTGAAAATCCATTGAAACGCAATCCTAAATCCATTGAAACGCCTTCGGAGGAAGAGTCACCAGACCCGAAATGTTAACTCTGATTTTTTTCTTCACAGATGCTACCAGACCTGCTGAGCTTTTATAGCAACTTCTGTTTTTGTCCCTGAATCACGATATCTGTGCAAAACTAAACTGCAAAAGCTGAAAATCTGAAATAAAGGCAGGAAATTTTGCAAATATTCAGCTGGGCATTGAGCTTCTGTAGAGTTCAAAAGCTCTTACAGGTCAATTACCTTCCTTCAGAACTGAAGAAAGTTCATCAACCTGAAATGTTAACTGTGTTGAATTTATGTCTGCATGATCCTGACATAATTATTAACCACTTGATGTCATTCGTAATCAGGAGAATGCCAAAATGCCATTCCTGTCTGTGGAAGAAATCGAAGTTGTTATTATGGGTTGCAGGTTAAGATCCTCAGGATATCAAGAAATCGTCTGTACATTTTTTTAAGAGTAATGAGTCCATGATTCTGGAGGTCACAAATAAAACCCCTCTGTTCCTTTGTCCACATTGAAAATATTGTACCTTTTAACTGTGTGATGTGAAATTAGACCTAAATTTAGTGCTGATTAAAGGGATTTTCCATAATTCATAAAAGCCATTAAAATATTCCAGAGATTGTTCAGATCAAGCATTCTTAAGGATTCATGTTTTAAAACCACCAATTGGCTGAAAAAAACAATAAGTTCCTTTGCAAGCTGGAGCCTTGTATCAGAGGTGAAAAGGTGTAAATCTTATTGAAAACCAAGCATTCCTTTACTACAAGCAGAATTACTTATACCTCTAAAAGAAAATTCAAAACATCTCACGTGAAGCAAGTATACCTTAAATAACTTGGCACAAATCCATCTAAGAAAATGGGGAACCTCAATAAGATTAAATGTTGACAAACGGATGCTTCATCTATTTATCTAAATGCTCAAAAACACAGTCTTCACTCAATAAGAGTCCTAGTGATTTTATCCAGGACAACCGCACAGACTAGAGAATTTCCACTTTAGACTCCAAGTCTGTTGACAGCTGATCCTTAAGCAGGTGGTTGCGCTACCAATACTCTACTTTCTTCTTCACTGATAATGAATGCTAACTGGAGTTTCCACTCCATATTGCACAGTCCATGTGGGAAGTTGGGATATGTGAAAGTTGGATTGGATAGGATTCCAATATTTACTATCACAAACAATGAGAAGGTAGTAATTTGGGTGTAATACTGGAGCACATCCTGGAATTACAATAAAGCAGCAAGTTAACACTTCCTAGATAATGAAATGAGGCTGGATGAACACAGCAGGCCAAGCAGCATCTCAGGAGCACAAAAGCTGACGTTTCGGGCCTAGACCCTTCATCAGAGAGGGGGATGGGGAGAGGGTACTGGAATAAATAGGGAGAGAGGGGGAGGCGGACCAAAGATGGAGAGAAAAGAAGATAGGTGGAGAGAGTATAGGTGGGGAGGTAGGGAGGGGATAGGTCAGTCCAGGGAAGACGGACAGGTCAAGGAGGTGGGATGAGGTTAGTAGGTAGCTGGGGGTGCGGCTTGGGGTGGGAGGAAGGGATGGGTGAGAGGAAGAACAGGTTAGGGAGGCAGAGACAGGTTGGACTGGTTTTGGGATGCAGTGGGTGGAGGGGAAGAGCTGGGCTGGTTGTGTGGTGCAGTGGGGGGAGGGGACTAACTGGGCTGGTTTAGGGATGCGGTTTTACATTGGCAGATGTGCAGGTGAACCTCTGCTTAATGTGGAATGCCATTCCTGATGGGAGTTAGAAAATTGGTAGCCAAGGCAGGTAAACTATAAAAGTGACAGGATAAGCAACTACTTAAATTTGGAATATCCTCTCAAAGGTGAGTTTTTGATAGCGTGGCACTATTAATCCTTTGTTTTTTAGTGATCAGCAAAACAATTACAGTAAACATTAGTGATGAGGACTATAAAAATACTGTGTAGGGAGGAGGTTAAAATAGTCATGTAAGTAGTTTGTCAAGACTTGAAGGATCAAAATACTATGGTTTAGATAGCTTCAGTTCATGCCAAGAATTGTTAATCTTTGGCAGTCAAAATTAAACTAACAGGGCCATTTGTAAGTTGTGAATTGAGGCTTGATTGCCGAATGATGTCATCAAGTTACTGAAGTCTATTGAGGATTGCTTTAAGTGCAGATCCTGATTGAATGTTTAGTAATAGCAACAAAATGACTGATTTTAAAATATTTACTGAACGCTATAATTATTTTTCTTCTTTATTGCAACTTTTCAAATCTAATATCATTGTATTTAGTGTTTTTGTCTCTTGGATTTGTATTTTTCATTGTTGCTTCAGTTGCCTGTTATAATTTGTAGGATAGTATCATTTACACAGGATGACAATACAAAGTCGTGCCTCTATGTGGTTGGCTAAAATCTAAAAAGCAGTCTTTTGTATGGGCCGTGGTCTATTTTTAGTTATCAATGGGGGTTTTCTATTTTACTGCATGATGTTAAAATTTGTTACTTTTGGCAATTTGTGTTTTCTGCCTTTTCTCACTAGAATCAGGTGTATCCTGTAAATTTTAGCATTCTACTAACAAAATTTATTGCTAAATCATTTTACTTGAAATATATTAGAAGGTTTATAGGCTGAGATGGTTTCAAGATTACACTGAGACAGTTTTGTCTAAAATAAATGCTATGTTGAATTACTTACTTTGCCCCAGGTAACCATAAGGATGTTTTTATGGGGCATTGAGAATAGGCTTGTGAACTGTTCTAAATGAATCATGAATAGCATTGGCTGCCTTTTAGAGGCATTCTTAAAATAGCAGCAATAATTTAGCACTGGACAGAACTAAGCTATCCCTCCTTGCCCATCTTGTCCTTTCTATAGCTTTTGGCACGGTTAATCACACGGTCCAGTTCCAACAACATCCTCTTTTGTTGTGCAGCTGTGAGTGACCGGGTTGGCCTGGTTCCATTCTTAACTATCCAATCATAGGCAGTGAGCCAGCTATAATGACTTCTTGACATGCTCCTGAACCATTAACGTCCGTGCCTCCTTCAAGGACCTAACCTTAGACCCTTCCAATTTCTTATCTACATCATCCTCCATGACATCATCTATAAACACAACAGTCTTTCCACATGTATGCTGAAAGCTGCCAGCTTTCTATCGCCCGCCACCCAACCACTCCCTCTTTCTCTGAATTGTGAATTGTGAGACTGCCTTTCTGACATCCAGTACTGGACAGAAGAAGTAGAAGTTTCATCCATTTAAATATTGGGAAGACACAAACTCTGCATCCATCCTCTCCTTGGCACCTGTCTGAGGATGATCTGTTCATAGTGTTGTATTTGAATCTGAGATGAGCATTCAATCATGCCTCTATGTGGTCTCTTAAGACCACCAATTTTGAAATCCATGACAGCTATCTCTGCCCATGCTTCAATTCTTCTGCTAAGTATGCCTTTATGGTCCCCAGATTTCATACACTCTTTCTGAGCCTCTCCTGTTCTACCTGCCATAAACCTGAAGTCATCCAAACATTTCCCCATGTCCTAAAGTGCACCAAATGCTATTCGTCCATCATCTTCATACTTGCTGACCTGCATTTGCTCTTGATTAAATAGTACCTTGAGTTTTAAATTCTCATTCTTATTTTCAAATCCCTGTATGGAGTGGTCCCTATATAATTCTGTAATCTCCTCCCATCTGTCCAAGATACCTGCCGCCCTCCAAGCTCTGTCCAGTAAGATGGCAGCAGGGTAAGTCGCTGCAATCAGAGCTCTACTCTGCTCGCCGGTTCCCTTTTTTTTTCTCTTCTCTCACCTCTCTGTAGTAATACTTCCACCTCCCCCCCCCACCCCACCCCGGCCAGCCCGTCTAACTACTAGCTCAAGGAGTCTGATTGTGACTAGTAAATGCATGGCAGGAGCTAAGCACACTGGCCATGTCCTGTAGTGATGGCAGATCGAGCATGGGCCAGAGTGGCAGCAACGGTGGCGAGAGCGGGCCGGTGAGGCAGCGGCAGCAGGAGCAAGACTGGATCTTTCACATGGTGGCGGCGGCAGCCTCCTGGGTGTCCTACTTTTGTGGAGATGGAACTTGGGCTTCTGAGATCTGGGCATTTCTTGCTTACCTTTTGGTCCTGATAAATCTCTTAATTCTGGTTTTTATGACCAGGTGGGCACCAGTGAATGGCGACTTTGTACACTTTTCACTGTACTTATGTATTCCTATACTTAGTACACGTGACAAGTAAATAAATAAATCTAAGATATTCCCAAGTCTCCAATTTCAATCCCTCCACCATTCCTTAGTCACTAGAACATACCTCTTGGATAAAGCCTTTGACTGTTCATCTGTCTTAATGTCTCTTTTTTGAAACGCCTCTGTGATGTGTCTCATGATGTTTAGGTTGTGGTGCGCAACACCAATTTTCTGGAATAAAATAATTAAAGATGTTGTATCCTTAAATATAAAGTTGTCCTTTTGGATTACCTGTAAAGTTCATAACCATGGAGGGAATTTTGAGTTTCGATATCATGCACAAGAATTTCAATGACTTCTAAACATAATATATATATGTATTTATATTCCTGCAGGTAACAGATTTCTAGGCCCAGATGATCTGCTGGAATTTAAATCCTATCAATGGTTTGGAGCATCTGTGAGAACTCAGGGCAACAAAATTCTGGTGAGTGAGGCATTCATTTGATAGTGTTACTATTGAATGTTTATGTACACCTGAAATTTCTTAACCATTGCTTAACTCCTGTTCTTAGTTACATTTAAAATAAAGATTATTTATGGCAAGTGATGCTGTTAAACTGCACTGGCATCTGAGAAGTTGTGTAAAGCATTGGGGCTTAATTAATTTAAAAGTTATATTAGAACTTTAGAATTATTTGAAAGTGATTTTGAAGTTAAAGCTTCCCTCCTCCTTCTGATTGACTTACCTTCTGTCATCCACCTTATCCTTCACCATTATACTTTGCTGCTCACATACAGTTTTTGAGGACGCCAGACACCATCTGATGTCTAAATGATTTACACGAGACTAAATGAGAAAAATAATACCTTCAATCATACAGGCAGGACAGGAGGGGCATTTTTCACATCGAGATATATGTCAACACATATCATTCAATAAAAATCATCAGTAGGATTCCTGCTTGATATTCCATTCCATTCACTTATTGCCACTATAACTGAGAATTTAATTAGGGTTAATCTTGGGATCATTGTGTGTGGGTGGCATGTCCATATTTTTGAATCATCACTAGTTGTCCTGAGAAGGCAGTAGTGAGCTATTATCTTGATGTGCTGCAACTCTTTGCTGAAGTGTTTGTGAAATGATGGTAATATGGATGAAATATGAGGATATTTATCCGTTGATCATGGCAGAATGATGGCTTACATGCATGTCAATGGATTATGACTTTGGGAAGATGATACTCAGTGCGGTAGATACCATAGAAGTGATGGGAATGTGACACCTAGTTGTGTTATTGCTGGACAGTTAGTCTAAAGACTCAGGATATGTTCTGGGGATCCAGTTTCAATTCCCACCATGGCACATGGTGGAATTTGAAATAAACCAAAAAAATCATGAGTTAAGAGTCAAATGATGGCCATGAATCCATCACCGATTGTCAGAAAAACCAATCTTGTTCACTATTACCCTTTAGGATAAGTAGGGATGGACAATAAATGCTGGCCAGCCAATGAACCAACGTCCTGTGAATGAAAATAAAGAGGAACTTTGAAGTGCACCCTAAAAATAGAACATACTACAGTTGCAGTAATGCAGGTGTGGGTGGGTGGAAGTTGATGTTGAGTCTAGTGGCAGTGGTGCTGATTGATCATCAATTCTGTCTTTGGAAGGTGTTCAGTTGCTTACCTGTTATTCCATCTGGATGTGTTAAGATGCAGAATTACAGGAACTATGATGAGACTGCTTTATGTTGGCGTTTATACTCTATTCAATTCACTTACCATTCTAATTCCTACTTCTTAAGCTTCACTCCTATTTTCAACTTGCTCCTTCACAAATACAAAGAAAACCCATCCCTTCTGCTTCAACACTGTGGCAGGAAGTTCTATATTTACATTAAAGTATGTAAGTGAATTCCACCTCAGTTATTAGCCATAAATTATCCCATCTTGCAAGTGGCGAAGAGGTTTTGGAGGGAGGATAATGATTGGGTCCATAGTTGAAATGTTCAAAATAGAGCATCTTGCTTCTCTATATCTGTTCTAATAATTTTGTTGATATCTTTCATCCTATTTCTGGCCACTGGTATTCCCCAGGATATTGATTTGGGATGGGTGTGAGATTCCTAGTGGCATCATGGATATTTACCAGACAATTGTGGTATTTCTTAATAGAGATTGTTCGTAATGGGCGTGACTATGACTTGTCACTTATTAGATCTGCCGTAGGCTGGCATGGAATTTTCATTTTTCGAAGGAATTGTGAATAGAATGGTGTTGTCAGATAACAGCTTCATTCCCAATCTTTGGAGGGAATATCGTACTAAAATATATCACAAATCAAAGTTGAGGATGCTTCTCTGAGAAACTTCTGAAGTCAGGTACTGGAGCTGCAATGATCAATTCCAGAACTGTCAATTGTTTTTTCTTTGTCAGTGAAGATTTTGATCACTGTTCGCTTGGATCAGTCTGAATGTCAAACTGAGAGCAATGATGCCATTAAGTTATGGGCAGCTACTCTAATTTCTCAGAATTCAGCTCTTGCTTCTGTGTTTGGGTTAAAGCTGGAGTCCAGATGGATCTGGCGGAACTGAAACTGAACAGGAATGTGTAGGTGGCTTTCGATGGAATTATCAATGACTCATTTACCTCCAAAACGTTTGGGAAGAGACTAATGAAGTGAATTATCCTTTTCATTTTGCTATTACAACATAGCTGAGCAGTCTTCCTGTTATTAGATCCATGACAGGTTGTGCGTAAGACAATGTAACCCTGCTTGTCCGCGCCCTTGAAAATTCCCCTGCCACAAACATACCTTACTTTAGCATCACACTGCCCCTTGTGAGGACAAATGGCACAATGTTGCAACATTATGGTGACACTGCACCAGTCAGTTGTGAGCAGCCAGTTGCTTTCCCAGTAGCTTATGCCACATTGCTATGAGAAGAAGGGTCCAAGTATGTGCATCCATTGCATAGGCTGGAAAGCTTTGAATAGACAGTAGCTTGACATCACACAGCACCATTGGCTGATACGATGCCAGATTTCCAAATTTGGTCAATACCTGTGTAGACAGCTTCTTTGCTGTTCAGACTGCGAACAAAAGCATGAATCTAGAATTTACAGTGTAGTATTATTTAAAGAGCTGTGCACCCAGCTTACAGCGAAGATAAGGTTTTTGGGATTCTTTCTACGACAAACTGTCTGGAAGTAACATTTGACATGAGCTTTGAGATGTTTTGGTGATTCTTCAATTTGCTAAAGTTTGTGGCACTTCCATGGGGGCCAAAGGGGTAATGTGACCTTTTTGTGCAAAAGGTACTAAGTATGGGGCTACAGAGGAAATGCTTCTGAGTCTACATGGCAACAGCAAAACAGAGCAAAAGCTTTTTAAAAACAAAAAATCCCTGTGATGTGGTCATGGGCTATACCAGCATTTATTACCCATCCCTAATTGCCCTGGAGAAGTTAGTGGTGAGCTCCCTTCTTAGACCACTTCAATCCTTGGGAGGTAGGGATGGTACTGTTAGAAAGTGAGTTCCAGGAATTTGACCCAGCGACAGTGGAGGGACAGCCATGTAGTTCCAAATAAGGGTATTCTGTTGCTTTGAGGGGAACCTGCAGGTGGTGGTATTCCCATAAGATATAGGAACAGAAGTGATCCATTCTGGCCACCAAGTCTCCTGCCATTCTGTGACATTGTGGCTGATTTAATAATCCTCAGCTTCACTTTTTTCTGCCTTATCACTGTTGCCCATGAATTTCCTACTGATTCTAACTCTATTTCGGCTTTTAAAATACGCAATGACTAGTCTTGACAGCCTTAATCAGTAAAGAATTTCAGTTTCGTCATCCTTGGAGAGAAAATGTCCTCCCCATCTCTGTCTTAAGTGAGTGATCCCTTTCACTGTATATTGCCCTCGCTCCTAGAGAGGGAACCAAACTCTCCACATCGACCTTGTCAACCCACCTCAGAACCTTGTACATGTCAATAAGGTATCCTTTCACTCGTCTAAATTTCAATAGCTACAAACTAAGCCTCTCCTCATCAGAAAATCTGCCACCCTCTCCCCCTCCCCACCATGCCCAGGATAACCGTGCGAATCTTCTCTGGACTGTTCAATACCAGCTTATCTTTCCTTTTAGATAAGAGACCCAAAACTATTCCGAGTATTCCAGGCATGGTCTGACTAACGCTTAGTGTAGTTTTACTGAAACCTCCCTATTTTTAATACTCCATTCCCTTTCAAATAAAGGCCAACATTCCATTTGCCTTCCTTATTACCTGATGAACTTGGAAGCATGTACAAGGAACCTCTAATCTCTCTGTGCTGCTACCTTCTTCCATTAAAATACTATTTCAGTTCTTCTAATCTTCCAGCCATGTTTACCTACCTTATATTCAATTTGCCAAGTTTTTGTCCATTCCCTTAAGGTGTCGTCATATCTCGTGGTATGGCTTTTGTGTTTTAGTCAAACTTGCTTTCACAACTATTTTTGTGTTGTCTGCAAACTCGGCAATAGTATATTCTCATCTGCCATCCCAGTCATAATATATATTATAAATAATTGTGCCTCCAGCTCTCACCCTGTGTATCACCATTAAACTTTAGCAAATTCAAGAATCACCAAAACAGCTCAAATTACAGATTGAAAATATCCCCTTTACA
Source organism: Stegostoma tigrinum (assembly GCF_030684315.1). Classification (NCBI taxonomy): domain Eukaryota; kingdom Metazoa; phylum Chordata; class Chondrichthyes; order Orectolobiformes; family Stegostomatidae; genus Stegostoma; species Stegostoma tigrinum. The sequence goes on along the minus strand of NC_081360.1, from coordinate 39,276,115 downwards.
TCAACTCTGTCTTCTATTCATTAGCCAATCCTTTCTCCACATTAATATGCTATTCCCAACACCAACTTTTACATTATGCGGCAAATTTATGTGCAGGACCCAGTACAACACTTTTTGGAAATTCAAATGTATTATAATTACTGGCTCCTTTTTATCTACCTGCTTGTTTCCATGTATCTGCTGCCCTTCATCTTCTAGTCATTAGAAGTTATTGGTTTGGAAGGTGCGTCAAAGGAGTCCTGCTGACTTGTGACTTGACTTCTTGTAAGTGGGAGTGCTGTTGGCATAGTGATAATGGACTTGTAGCAACGCAAGCTAATGCTGTGGAGACATGGGTTCCACAGTGAAATTTGAATTCAGTGAAATTTGGAATTAAACAATTGGTGGTAGATTGGTGAGGACATTGTCAAGTAGATTTTCCACATGCTGTTTTCTTTGTCAACTGCAGTAGATGCAGTCTAACAGCTCCGCTTCTTGGGACGCGTTCAGTTAGTTCAGTGTTGGAATTACCGAGCCACTCTTGGTGATATTGAAGTCTCCCATCCAGAGTATATTAGTGTTATTACTGCCTTCAGTCTTCTTCCAATTGCTGTTTAGCATTGAGGAGTCCTGATTAATCAGCTGAAGTGGGGATGTTAGCGGGTTATCCACACAAGGTTTCCTTGCCTTTTGACTTTGTTTAGCCTGATGCCATGAGACTTCATGAGATCTGGAGACATTGTCGGGGACTTGTAGGGCAACAGCTCCTTCTGCTCCTATTTTCTATCTTTTGTTGAATTCAAAACTAGCTCCACTGTATTAGAACGACAATAAACTACATTGCAGATGTAAGTACTTAACTCCTGAGACCTCCTAAAACCTATTTGCTTACTTGAATATCATTTTGATAACTGCATGCATCTCCCAACCAAAGACGGAAATGTCTTCAAACCATAAAACAATAAACCAGGCAGTAGTCATTCAACTTAATGCCAGCACCATATTTGGAAATTGAATATTTTATGACTCGTGGTAAGTTATCTCCCTAAACTACACATTAACTGTTTAGGCATCTTATTCATCAAAGAGGGGCTTTTCTAGATCAGGCCAATCCCTTGGGTTATGAGTAACTCAGTTTAAACTTGCAACTGCACACTATTCTGTTCAACTGATATTCCTTGAGTGTGTTTATATGTAATTGTGACAATGAGTGACACAGCATTAGATTCTTGGGATGAGCATATGGGTACATAATCTTCTTTATTAAAAATAGAGAAACACCTCTATTGCTGGCTATTGAAATTGCCCATGCACTCTTAGGTGAGGAAATATACACATCTTCCTTTTCAAAAGACTACTGTTTACAGACAGTAAGAAGGGAACATAGATTTCAGTACTTCTCGCTTACCCCATCAGTAATAGTGCCTTTTGGAGGAAGATAAATCATTTAAAGAAAATACATTGTTGCCTTGTAGTTGAGGTGGTTTCCTTTCTGTGGCATGCATTTGCTTGTAAAAATATTTTAAAGTATTCTGCTGTCTAGTGTTTCCACTTAGAATTACTGCTGTGTAATATTCAAGTTAAGACCCTAAAGTCGGATGTTGCTCAGCTTATTGATAATGAAGTGTTGGAGTGTCCTAGCCTTCAGTAATATTTGTGCTTATTCAGGCTTGCGCTCCTCGTTATCATTGGAGAACCTTAAGTCGCCAAGAGCGTGAACCAGTGGGTACCTGCTTCCTTGCAGATGGGGAAAAAATAGTGGAATATGCACCATGTCGATCAGGTTAGTTGGAGGATGGCTTTTCACTACACCTTCATGGATACTACTTTAGAATTCAATAGCTGATTGTCTATCATTGCATAAACACCAAACCTGTTTGAGAAGTTGAAGAGGATCCTTTATTAAAGCCAATCTCAAAAGCTGGTCAGAGACATTTTTATTGTTATATTTCTAGTGAATGGGAACTTTTTTAAACACTAGCAACGCTTTATTACTTGTTGAATCTTCTGAAGATAAGGCTTTGAGGTCCAATGCATGATTGAGGCGAGCCATTCTGTCAGCAGCTCCTTTAGAAATTCAGGAGCGCATAGACAATAATTTTCCATCAGTATCAGTGGCTGGAAACCACATGCAAAACAAAACCTCCTAATGGGACGTCACATTTCAGTGTAAGTTTTCTCTTCCAACTGTCTTGCTTGTATTTTCTGCTTAATATATTGTCTTGAAAATTTGTAATGGCCCATGGATTCAAAATGTTGGAAAATAAAGTGTGTATTTTGGGCTAATAGAAGTTATTCTTTGTATGAAAAATAACTGGTGAATAACTGAGGCTCTTGAACTTGTCAGTGCAAGAAATCAACATGGCATCCATTTGTAACAGTTAGCTGCAGTGATGGAGGGCAGTGGGTGTGGGGTATACTTTTTTTGTTAGTTTTTGCCCATCTTGTTCCCACTCATCCGTCTTATGGGAGCTGACTTGAAACAGTCATTGAAACACAGTTAAACTAGTAAAGAAGTAATCATTTTAACTTGGATTATTAACAGCCTGCATTCTGCTTGATTCTACTTTGCAATTTAACCATTAATTAGCACTGGATAATTCATGATTAATGTCAAAATTTGCTTTAAATGTATTCCCATCGACTTTTATGGAAAAAAAACAAGTAAGCTGCCAAAATTGCTGAGAGCTATTTGCATCTAGTATACTGCAGTTTTATTGATGGTTTCAAGATAAAATGTTCAGCTGTAGTTGCAATCTCTGGTCATTAGAGTCAAATTCCCTGCTTGCATTCCCATGTAACAGTAGTTACCTCATCTGATCCCCACGTGAATAGGGTCTTCACAAGTGAAAGTGGAGTCTGTAACAAACTATTTGATTGAATACATAGTGCAGTTTCTTTTAAGCACTAACAGATGTTATCAGGTCCAATCAGAAATGTTTCAGACTACTTCTTTGGAAAAGTACAGAAGCAACTTTCGCCCACATGGAGGTTCTGCAGCACCAAATTGCCCTTCATTCAAATCAGTTGTAGTGACCAGCTTTTTGTACATGGACTTCTAAGAGGGACATGAGTGCAGGTCAGTATAATCCCAATTTTTTTTGGTTGGCAACAGTTGGACTCTGTTCTGATGCTAAACTGTGACTGAGATCAGGAATTTTGCCCTGTTAGATTAAAAAACAGACATCTAGTTATGTAGGTGTTTTCATAACCTCTGTGTGTCCCAAAGCACTTCACTGCTAATTGAAGACCTTTCAAAGTTAAAGCTTCAATTTTAATAGAGTAAACACAAGCAAATTTGTTTATGACAAACTCTGTCACACCCTAAGCTTAAGAGCCCTCAGCTGCTTCATCAGTGACTTGCTTACATCATTCGGTCAGAATTGAGGGTGTTTGCTGTTGAATGCACAACGTTCTACAATATTTGCAACTCTTCAGATACTGAGGGAGTCCATGTTCATAGGCTGTAAGACCTGGTCAAAAGATTCACACCAGCCGAGGGCAAGGCAGAATCTAACCACCTCCCCATGACACTTAATGGAATTGTTATTGCTAAATCCTACACTTTCAACATCCTGGGAGTTATCATTAACCAGTCACATAATTACTGTGGCTACAGGAATAGTTAAGAAGCTCAGAATTCTGTGGTAGATAACTCACCTGCTGACATCCAAATATGTTGACAAGGCACAACTCAGGAGAGTGATTGACTGAAAACTTTTTCACTTGCCTGGATGACTGCCGCTCCATTGATGCTCAGAGCAGGACCCCATCCAGGACAAAGCAGCCATTGGTATCTCACCCATGACTTTAAACATTTATTCTCTCCACTAGCAACACACAGTGACAGCAATGTGTACCATTTATGAGATGCACCACAGCAACTCATCAAGGCTCCTTAGGTAGTAGCTTTCAAACTGCAACCTCCACCCAAGATGGACAGATGATTGGGAGCAACACCACCTGCAAGATCCCTTGCAGAGAAACTATTTTGGAGTTATGTTACTGCTTCTTGACTGTTGCTGGGACACAATCATGGAGCTCACAACTTAACTGCACTGTAGGTATTCCTTCCCCACTTTGGCTCCAATAATTCAAGAAGGCAACTTGCCACCACCTTTCTAAGGCAAATTAGGATAGACAATAAATGCTGCCAGCCAGGAATGGTTATGTCCTGTGAAAGAATAAATTTAAAACAATGCATTTTGTGATAATGAAAATGTTGCTGATTTGAAGAATGTTGGCCTGGGCAATGGTGATATCCTACCTGGTGTTCTGCTATAACGTGTGTTCTGGCAATGTGAATTGGCTCTAATGAGACTGATGAATAGGAGATGCCTATTCCTGAAACATCTAAGTGCTATTTCTACCCCCAAACACAACCTCTCCCCTTCAAACCATGGACCAGGGTGCAATAGCAGCTTTTAAAGCTTATTGTTTAAGGTGCACATTTAAGAGGCTGATTGCAGCATCTGAGGGGGATAAGGACAGTGTTCTTCAATTTTGGAAGAGCTTTAATATCAAGAATGCAATTGACATCATGGAGGCCTGGGGTGATGTCAGTAAGGAGTGCTTGCATGCAGTTTGTCAGAAGCTTCTCCCAGATGTTTTTCAGGATTTTAAAACCTTAGATCTGTCAGAGGAGCTCCCCAGAATCAAAGAATATTGTGTTGATTGTGCAAATAAGTTGGATTTGAGGAAGTGGGAGAGTGAGAGTGTTCAAGATGCTGCTCGAGTCCCACTGTTAAGACCTCTGTAAAGCTGATCTGCAACAACTTGTTGCTGAGGGGCAAGTAGAAGCTGGAGATGAAGAAGAAGTCCAGGATGGAGCACCATGAGAGCTTTCCATTTCTGTTTTGTCTTCTTTCCTGAGGGAAATTAAGAAGCAATTGCACCTGTTAGAGGACAAGAATTGAAATGCAGAACACAGCATGGCAGCAGTTCATGGAATAAGATCTTATTTGGCCCCCTATGGACAGCTTCATGAGCGAAGAGAAAGGGCAAAGTAGCGAGAACTGGATGAATTTTTTTTAAGCCAACCCCAAAGAAACCGTCAGAAGACAATGAACCAAGGCCATCCATTTCTGGATTAACTATTTTTCTCCGTAATCCTGCAATCACAAACGCCCTTGAAGATGATGATTATGACAATGACAACTCTCAGACCCTGCGTTAAGAACAGAGCAACCTCAAATCCTTCTCCCCCATCAAGTCATCTTGACGTTTTTTCAAGACATGGTGTTAAATTTACTCATCCCATTATTAGATATGAGTTAAATATTTATTCAAACTGTGCTATCATTTGTGTTAGGCTTTTAAGTGATATTTCCTTGGTGGCCTGACCAACTTTTGCAATAGGCCCTGTTATTTCTAGAATGCAATTTTCTGCAACGCAATGTTGCACAGGAATGCAACTGCCGTGTTATGGCTGAGCCCCCTGTATTTGAAACAGTATAATATATCTTTTGTATCCCCCTGAGAAAGTAAACTCGGCCTTTTGCTTAACTTCTCCACTTCTCACGGTGTTGCATGTCTTCTGTTTTACTCACAGCTTCAACTTTTCTCTGTGTGTGTGTGTGGCCAGCTATTGAAGGTCTTCATTTAAGACATAATCTTGGATCTGGTGATGGGAGTGACATGTTGCCATCACCAGTCTAGCTGTCCATATGCACATGAAATTGTTTAGTTGTTCCAGAGGCAGGAAATTGGGAATCGTGGAGTTCCGGCATGGTGAGGGAAAGCATAGGAGGTGGGGAGGGGAGAAGTGAGAAATATTCGTCCTGGAGCAACAGTCCTGCTCCTCATTGTTCACAAGATATGCATAAAGAGACTTTGCTAGTCTTTTTTCAGTTTTCTTTTACCCCAGAAACCTAAGAATAGAAACCTTGTTGAAATGGAAATAGGCACTGAACTTTAAAAGGTTTTTTTAACCAACTGCCTTCTGCGATGGCTGTTACACTTGGAAGTAGGGTGCTTTGTGGTGACTTGGGTTCACTTTTCAAGTTTTCAATATTTTAAGTGCTGATCTGGCCTAACTTTATCTAGAAGATGGCAGTTTCTTATTCATGTTACCCTGCCCTTTCACTGAAAAATTAAGTTAGCAATATGAAATCATTTTAAAAGCACATCTCAACAATAACTCGTGCCTTATGCTTTTCTTTTTCTAAGGTAAAACTGGAGCTGATGGTCAAGGATTTTGTCAGGGAGGTTTCAGCATTGACTTTACAATGGTAGGAAGAGAAATGCTTTTTATTTTAAACGCGTTTTGGCTAATTCTGATTAAGCCCATAAAATGCAGCGTATCTTTTCTCTGGATGTTTATGACCCATCAGCATAGATGATTCTTTCAAATAACTATGAGCAGTATTTGCCATGTGCATATAAATTGCCTTACATGTGTTACTTTCTCTTGGTGTTTTTTTTCTTAATGATTTGTCTGTGTACAAAAGCTTATGTCTGCATTGACTTCCTTTCTGGGACAGTTTCCTTCCTGCAGCCACTTTTTTTTGTGTCAATATTTTTCTGTGTCCACATCAAGCATTTGTTTTGACACTACAAACTTTTCAAAATTTAATTACCAGCAGTGGGTTTGCACAGACATCACACAGAATCTGTCGGTGATAGATTTGCATTGTTTGCCATCTTGTCTTATTTCTAAGAAAAATTTGATTTCGTTTTTCATTAACTAAAATGGCATCTTCCAAGAGTTGCATTTGGAAATTTCTCGTCATTTATTGACTGAGTCATTTTACAGTCCAGTTGAAGTAAATTTTGTTTGCAAATTAAGTGCTATATTTGAGAATATTCATCACAATGTCACTTCTATAAATTTGAATCCATGTTCAGATGATAAAACTCCCTTTGCCTCAGAGAGTACAGCATATGCCCTGCCAGGAGAGTTCAAATGTATAATACCACATGATAATAGCTTTGTAAAAGATCAAGTTTCATAAGTTTTATTCCTTCACATATTACAGGCTGGTAGAGTGGTTCTTGGGGGACCTGGAAGTTTTTATTGGCAAGGTAAAACTACAATCCTGCTTTGTTATAATAAAACATTGTGCATGTATGAGTTGTAGACCTAAACTAATTGCTTTCTTGACTATTTACTGTTGGCCTCCTTTGGTTTTGATGCTTGAGGCATGATTTAAAAGTTAACCTAACATTGAAAAAATCATGAGACAAGTATGTTTTCCACAAGTAATACTGTAGCTATTAATACAGATTTATTGTATTAAGTATTGAATTAGATTTTGTAGCTGTTTCGATGTAGTGCTGAAGCATTTTTGTATATTGATCACTTTTATAATTCTGCAGGTCAGCTAATCTCTGATGAAATTCAGGAGATTGTGACAATGTACAATTCATCAGAGATCATCACAGTGTATCCCCAACAAATTTCAACCCGTGGAGCGAATGCTGCATTTGATGACAGCTACCTTGGTAAGTCGGGCCTTACTTTTCAAATAGGGCGACAGGAACAAACACGATTGAGCTTAACATCATGGGTTTATTGAACTTGTTATACGCTTTAAAATCATTTCAAAATGAAGATCTTACAGCAAGTTAATTTGAAGCTTCGTTAGAATTGATAGCTGCTGGAATATGTTGCAAAGACAGGCAGGAAAGGCCAGTATTGCATCTGGTATAGGATTTGGATTGAAATCAGCAGAACATCAAAACAAAATTTCATTGTGCCAAGTTATAAAAGAAAATCTTTTGAACTTCAAGGACACATTTTGAGGTTTCGTTTTATTTGGGACTGAGGAGAGGTGAGAAAGCATGCTGGGCCTTCCAGTGATCAGGCAGCTGATTTACTGCCAGATCGCTTCCTGCCAGAACTTCAGTGCCAGAGGAAAAACAGCCATCCTGATGTGAGTAGTTATCCAACCGGATGCTGGCAGCTCCAGAAATCCGAAGCTCAGTAATGTAGGCCATGGCTGGTGCTGTAACCACTCCAAGCAGCATTCCCCAACCCCCACCTCCTCCAATGCCCAAAATTTGATAGTTGAGAGTTTTAAAATGATAATATCAGAAAAGGTGTAACGTGTAACAGTCTTTTTCATCTGTGATTTTGTATGTTTGATCTCCCAATGAACAGTTGATGGATTTGTAATATTTCTGTAGCAAATATCCCATAGAGTGACTGTCATATTTGAAGCCTAGTTTTCAAGAGGAGCCTGAAATGGGTCTGAGCACAGAATTGATTGTGCAGACAATAGTTTCATCAAATGGAAATTGTTTGCATATCAAGGACTGTAAATTTATCACTGTTCACTCATCAACTTTGACCAATCTTCTAAACATTGCCATTTCCTTTTAGGCTATTCAGTTGCTGTGGGAAACTTTAGCAAAGATTCCATAGAAGGTAAGTAAAGGTTCTGGATAGTTAAAGACAGTGGGAATGTAACAAAACATTTGTTTTAATGACTGGCGACACCAGATAGTTGCTCTCACTTGAAAGTCAGGAAGATGTTGGAGTTGATTCAACTGCAGTGCATTGCCTGTTTGGTGATAAAGGAAATGTAACTGATGAAAACCCCTTCATCCCAGGAATCAATGATATGAGCCTTCCTTGAACTGCTTCAAATGCAGTTATTTCCGTGAAGAAAGGAGACCATATCTGCAAACAGCACAGTAGTTGTGGTCTCCTCAGGCCATATTAGAACTGTATCAATACTTCTACTTTTAAACATTAATCTGCTTGAAATGAAGGTCAACATTTTGTTTGACTTCCTAATTACTTGCTGTAACTGGAAGCAGGCATCATGCATCAGAAACCTCAGATCCCCCTTCTACAGTCTGTTTATTTAAATAATATTCTGCTTTTCTGTTCTTCCTGGCAAAAGTGGAGAAGTTTTCTCACATTTATGCTCCATCTGCTGAATTTTTGCCCAGTCATATATTCTGTCTATATCCATTTGCAGACTCGTGTTGTTCACCACATAATTTTCTTTCCTACCTATCTTTGTCATGAGCAAATTTAGGAAGCATAGACTCTGTCCTTCCTTCTAGGTCACTCATACAGATTGGTAATTATTGAGGCTCAGCACTGATCCCTGTGGCAATCTAGTAGTTACAGAAACTAGTAGAAACAGAGTCTTTGAATTCTTGAAGTAGAGGTAAATAGGACCACAGGATTCAAGAAAGCAGCTCGCCATTACTGGGCTTCAGATCGGTATGACAGGTCGGCACAACATCGAGGGCCGAAGGGTCTGTACTGTGCTGTAATGTTCTATGTTCTATGTTCTACGTTCATTACCTTCTCAAAGATGGCTAGGAATGTGCAACAAATGCCGACCTAACCAGTGACACCTACATCCCATGAGGGAATTTAAAAAAAAATCTTGATAAGCAAAGGAGTGAAAACGAATAGAAGTAGGTGGGAATGTGTAGGAATCAGGTCAGCCATTATCTTATTGAATGACAGAGCAAGCTCGAAGAATCAAATGGTCCAAAGCTGCTTCTAATTTATATGTTTATATGCACGTTCATAGTTTGCCAAATGGACAGCCTCCATTTATTCAGATTGCCTGCTTCCTAATAACCAAACAGCCTTCTAACCATGCTAACATGTTAGCCCAAGCGCATAAAATGTTACTCCAAATAATAAGAGCTCATGTGTTTACTTTCCACATGGCACTTTTTGATATGCCTGTTGGAAGTCCAAATACAAAGAACTCTAAGAAATTAGCCAACCACAGTTTTCCTTTGACAATGCAATGTTGACTTTATTTGGTTATAATATGATTTTCTACATGTCCCGCCATCATCTTCTCAATGATTCAAACATTATGCGCAACACAGATGTTAGACAGACAACTGTTTCTTTCTTCCTGTTTTCTGTCTCCCTATGTTCTCGAACAGATATGTTCTTTTTTTGGTTTCTAATCTGCTGGGACCTTTCCAGAATCCAGACAATTTTGGAAGATACATAATCAATGCATTCAGTATCTCAGTCAATACTTGTTCAACACTTCTGTTATTTTCTTGTTTCCCATTATTAGGTCCCCATTCGCACTTTTGAATGGACTGATATTCACTTTAATTACACTTTGCCTTTATTATCTAAAATGATTTCTGTGTCACTGAGAATGCCCATTCTTTTCCAAGTATGAAAGTTTAAAATATTGAACAACTTGGGCTTTCTTCTAGACTCGGTGACCTGTTAGGTACATCAGGAAGTAAAATTGGCAGTGGTGGGACTATGCCTGAACATGTGTGTTGTCAGATAGAAGCAGGAGATTAAATGGGGGATTGTGAGCCAAGTCCTTATATACTGCCATTCTGTGGTGTAATGTGTTGGTATGCAAACATTCCAGGTTGCGTATGTTAATTTACTTTGTTATAGTAATGTTGATTTTAATGTGTTGTCAAACTTTTTTTCCTTTAGATTTTGTAACTGGTATCCCAAGAGGAGCAAAATCCTTAGGCTATGTAAGAAGTGCTCATTTTTTATATCAGTATTTTAGGAATATTCTAAACAATTATGATTACTAGAAAACAACTGGGGCTTTGGTTAGCTCAGATGGCTGGATGGTTGGTTTGCAATATGGTGAAGCCAACAACTTGGGTTCACTTCCTGCACCAACTATGCTAGTCGTGAAAGGCTCTCCCTCCCAACCTCTAGAGTTATACTGCATGGAAACCAGACTCTTTGATCCAGTTAGTCCATGCCAACTAAATAACCTTAACTGATTTTGGCCCATATCCCTCTGAACCCTTCCTGTTCATGTACCCATTCAGATGCCCTTTAAATGTTGTAATTGCACCCATCTCCACCACTTCCTCTGGTAGCGTGTTCTATACACTCACCACCCTCTGCATGAAAAAAGTTGCCTCTCTAGTCCCTTTTAAATCTTTACCCTCTGACATTAAACTTGTGCTGTCTAATTTTGGACTCCCCTGCTCCGGGGAAAAGACCTTGGCTATTCATCCTCTCCATGCCCCTCATGATTTTAGGACTGTATAATGTCACCCCTTAGCTTCCAACTCCCGAGGAAAAAGCCCCAGCCTATTCAATATCTCCTTATAGCTCAAACACTCCAATTGCAGTGACATCTTTGGAAATCTTTTCTGAACCCTTTTCAAATTTATCATCATCCTTCCCATAGTAGGGAGGTCAGAAATCACACAACACCAGGTTATAGTCCCACAGGTTTATTTGAAAACACAAGCTTTCAGATTGTATTGTCAGATAAAGTGAGAAAGAAACACACAGAGCCCAGAATTTATAAGTGAAAGATCAAAGTCTCACACAACTGATGAGGATGTACTAAACAAACCTAAGACGCTGTTAAGTCTTTAATCAGTTAGAATTTTTTAATTGATCAAAGTATATATGTAAATCCCTGAATATCTTTTAAGCCACTGCCCTGAGAGATCTGAAGGTCTTATCACTGGAAGGAAGAGGTGACATTTTAGGTCAGACATGTTAGGTGTTGGGCCTTGTTAAGAATTTGTTTATGATTTAGTTTGGAGTTAGATTGGTTTTATTTCTAAAGTAGCAATTTATAAAACTCCACATTGTCTATAAATTATGTTTTTTGAACAAAATTTGTCTGCAAATTGTGTGTGTGTGTACTCTCTCTCTTCCACCTCCACACTTACTCACTCACTTGCTTGCTCGCACATACACATATGAATTTTAGGGGGTGAATTTGTATTTGCAGATATATTCTATTTTGTTCAACAAGCACACAGTTTATCGACAGTCAGAGATATGATGTTTTATAAATTCCTACTTTAGAAATAAAACCAGCCTGACTCCAAACCAAAATACCAAGAGTCTAAACAAGGTGCCACACCTAACATGTATTGTCTGACCGACGATATCATCTCCTCTTTACACTGATAAAACCTTTAGTTCTCTCAGGGCAGTGACTAGAAAGGAATTTGGGGATTTACATATACATATTAATCAATTAAAACCTTCTAACTGATTAAAGATTTAACATAACCTTAGGTTTGTTTAATAGACCCTCATCTGTTGTGTGACCCTTTGAGCTTCTGCTTATAAATTCTGTGTCCTGTGTGCTTTTATTCTCATTTCATCTGACAAAGGGCCTACACTCTGAAAGCCTTGTGTTTTCAAATAATCCTGTTGGACTGTAACTTGGTGTCATGTTATTTTTGACCTTGCCACCCCAGAGCAACCCAGCACCCTCACATTATAATAGGGAGACCAGAAGTGAATGCAGTACTCTAAAAGTGGCCTAACTAATGTCCAGTACAGCCACAAAATGATGTCCCAACTCCTATATTCAGGGCACTGACCACTGAAGGCAGGCATGCCAAACGCTGCCTTCACCATCCTGTCTACCTGCAATTCTGCTTTCAAGGAACTATAAACCAGCACCCCAGGTCTCTTTGTTTAAAAATACTCCCCAAGGCGCAACTAAAGACTGTATACGTCCAACCCTGATTTGCCTTACCAAAATGCAACACTTCACATTTATCTAAATTAAACTCCATCTGCCATTCCTTGGCCCGTCTGATCAAGATCTGAGATAACCTTCTTCACTGTTCACTCCACTACCTATTTATGTGTCATCTGCAAATGCCCAAACCATTGATGTAAATGATGAAAAGCGCTGGACCCAACATCAATCCTTTCAGCAAACCACTGGTTACAGGCCTCCAGTCTGGAAAACAACCCTCCATGACCACTTTCTGCGTCCTATCTTCAAGCCAAATTTATGTCCAATTGGCTACTTCTTCATGGACTCCATGTGATCTAATTTTGCTGTGGTCCATATAGACAGCTCTGCTTTCATCAATCCTGTCTGTCAGTTCTTCAAAAAACTCTATCAAGTTAGTGAGACACCGTTTCCCATGTACAAAACCCATGTTGACTTGCCCTAATCGTTCCTAGCCTTTTGAAATGCATGTAAATCCTGTCCCCCAGAATTCCCTGCAACAATCTGTCCACCACTGAGGCCAGGCTCACGAGTTTACAGTTCCCTGGCTTTTCCTTACCACCATTATTAAATAATGGCACCATGTTAGCCAACCTCCAGTCTTCTGGCACCTCACCCGTGGCTATTGATGATACAAATATCTCCGCAAGGGGTCGAGCAATCACTACCCTAGCTTCCCACATTGGCCTGGGGTACACCTGATCAGGTCCCAGGGATTTATCCACCTTTATGCATTTTTAGACATAAATCACCACCACCTCTGCAATATGGAAACTTTCCAAAATATCATTATTATTTCCCCAAGTTCTCTAGCTTCCATATTTCTCTCCATAGTAAATAGTGATGTGAAATACTCATTTGGGATCTCACCCATCTTCTGTGTTCCTACATGTAGATGGCCTTGTTGATTTTTAAAGGGTCCTAGTCTGTCCCTATTTATTCTTTTTCCATTAATGTGTTTACAGAATCTCTTTAGATTCTTCTTAATCCTGTTTGCAAAGCTATCTCATGTCCCCTTTTTGCCTTCCTGACTTGCCCCTGAAGTCTACTCCTACTGCCCTTTATATTGCTCTAGCTGTCTATACCTGATGTATCTTCCCATCTATTTCTTGAACAGTACCTCAATTTCACTGATCATCCAGCATTCCTACACCCACTAGCCTTGCCTTTCACACTGTCTGGAACATATTGTCTCTAGATTCTCGTTGTGTCATTTTTAAAGGCTGCCCATTTTCCAATCATCCCTTTTAACTGTGAATAGCCTCTCCCAATCAACGTTTGAAAGTTCTTGCCTAATAACATCACAATTGGCCTTCCTCCAATTTAGAGCTTTAGCCTTTAGATCTGGCACATCCTTCTCCATAACTGTTTTAAACTAATGGAATTATGATCACTGACTCCAAAGTGCTCCTCCACTGACATCTCTGTCACTGGCCCTGCCTTTTCTCCCCCAAGAGAAAGTTAGATTTTGCTGCTTCTCTAGTAAGTACCTCTACATACTGAATCAGAAAATTCTCCTGTACACACTTAAATTCCTCTCTATCCAAGCCCTTAACACTTTGGCAGTCCCAGTCTGTGTTTGGAAAGTTAAAATCCCTTACCATTACCATCCTATTATTCTTTTGGATATCTAAGATTTCCTTTAAAAATATGCTTCCCAATTTCCTGCTGACAATCGGAGGCCGATAGCACAATCCCAAAGAGGTGATCGTCCCTTTCCTATTTATCAGCTGCACTCAAATAACTTCCCTGGATATAATCCTGGGAATATTCTCGGTAAGTACAGCGGTAATGTTATCCCTAAACAAAAACCTGCTCTCTCACATCCTCCCCCTCTTTTTGTCCTTCCTATAGCATCTATACCCTGGAACATTAAGCCACCAGTCTTGTCCCTCTCTGAGCCATGCTTTTGCAATAGCTGCGAAATCCCAGTTCCATGTTCCCAACCAAGTTCACTTTCTTTACCTGTCAAGCCTCTTGCATTGAAATAAATGCAGTTTAATTTATTAGATTTATCTCCTTCTCCTCCTTGCAGTTGCCTTCCTGACTGTTTGACTGGCTCCTCTTCTCAACTGTACCAGCTCAGACGTATCTCTTTTTCTTTCATTGTTTCTTTGGACCCATTCCCCACCAGCCCCCACTAGTTTAAAGCCTCCGTAGCACTAGCAAATCTCCCCACCCAAATTTGGGTTCCCTTCCAGTTGAGGTGCAACCTGTCCTCCTTATACAGGTCACTCACCCAAAGACCCAAAACTGAATTGTTGCCTCCTGCACCAGCTCCTCAGCCACACCTTCACCTGCTCTATCCTCCTATAATTACTGTCACTCGCGCATGGTACTTGGAGTAATCCAGATATTATTACCCTCAAGGACCAACTTTTTAACCTCCTGCTTAATTTCCTTTATTCTCTCTGCACAACCTCATCCGTTTTTCTACCTATCTCACTGGTGGCAACATCCACAATGACCTTCTAGTAGTCGCTCTCCCCTTTTAAGAATATTCTGCATCCTCCCTGAGACATACTTAACCCTGGCGCAGGGAGGTAACACACCATTCAGCTGTCTCACTGTCGGCAGCAGAAACCTCTGTCTCCCCCTGAGTTGAGAGTCCCCTATCACAGACGATCACTTGCAACCTGACATACCTCTCGTTTCAGTACAGCCAGTCTCAGTAGCAGCCAAACAGCCAGTTTTATACGTTCCCCTGAGAGGCTATCACCTGCAAAACTAACCAAAACAGCTTGCTTGTTTGAGATGGATTAGCCATAGGAGACTCCTGCACAACCTGCAGATGTACAGAACAATCTATAGAATTAGAATACACCCAAAAAACAATAACAGCACAGTCTTACTCCTCAAAAACTCTACTGTAGGATAACTTTATATCTATCCTTTATTTGAAAAATTTAATCAAGAGACTGATCTCAGTAAAACCTAAAAAAAAACTTACCCTACTCACTATTATTGATTTACAAAAACAAACCCATTAAGACTTAAGTCTTAAAATCAAACACATAACTGATCAGGCTCTGAAATCCCTGACCACTGCAAGTTGCTGTGTGTAGTTCTGACCATGAGGTCTCCCAAGATCAGCTGTAAAACTGCACTACTGTTTTTTTTTCCCTTTACAAACATCTTTGTCAATTTCACAGCCCTCGGGTTAAACCTGCACCAGTCCATCAGAGCAGCTTTGCAGTCCTGTAGGACTGTGGCTACTTTACATTTTTGTTTTCTCTAGAAAATTCATTTTTTATATGTTATGGCTGCTTTGAGAATGCTTGTAAGAATTTCACAATTAATACTTTTATGGCAAATGAATGTGATTTAAAAAAAAATACAGAAACTTTCAATAGCAAATCCAATAAATGTTAATTCAAGTGCTGATGAAGGAAGTATGATTGGTCAAGATACCTGAACTCCTTAAAGTGTTGGAGCGTTTTTTTTACATAAACAAGTAGATAGGACATCAGTTAATTATCTTACACATGAAAGCAATGGCATCTGTTGACAGCACAGTGCCAATTTAGTGCTGACCTGAATTGTTAGATCGTTCCAGTCCTGAAATGTGAAGTCATGGCCTTATGACTCAGGTGAGACAATGTGGATCATCTGTATCAAAAGTTAACAATATATCAGGAATCATCTGTTTTTATTTGACAATTTTTGTGTTTTTTGATGTATTAAGTGTACTCATTGTTGACAGGTTACTATTTTAAATGGAATGAATATGGAATCTCTCCACAATTTTACTGGGGAACAGGTAAGTAGCTCTGCAGTGTATTTAAAAGAAATTTGTGTATTTTATCATATTCAATTACCAATAGTGAAAAATGGTGACTGAGATTGTTATTTTCACAGATGGCTGCGTACTTTGGTTATTCTGTTGCTGTTACTGATCTCAACAGTGATGGGTAAGGGGTTGGAGACCGAGAGCAAGCAAATTTTGAAAGACAGATTGAAGAATTTTACTGGTTCTAACCATTTCAGTGTGACTGTTAATTTGTTTAATTGAACTTGAAGGGCAATATTATTGGATGAATTGTTAATTACTTATAAAATCTTGTGTGTTAATGATATCAGCTGCTACTTCTAAGTTTTCCTTTCCTTTTCTTTTTCTTTTGAATGTTTGTTAAAAATGCACTGAGTTCCGAATGGAATATCAGTATAGGGCGAGAAAATAAATTGTGAGGAAGACCATAAAGATTCTACAAAAGAGCATGGTTTAAATGAGTGGCCAAAAGAATGGCAGGTGAAGTATGATATGGGGAAATGTGAAGTCATCCAATTTGGCAGGCAAAATAGAGAAGCAATATTAATTTAGTGGAGTAATATCTCAAAACACTATGGAACAGAGGGATCAGAGTGTCCTTGCACATGAATCACAACATTAATGGGGAGATACAGTAAATGATTGGAAAGGAATGTTGTAATTTATTGTTGGAACATTTTACTATAATAGTAAAGGATGTTGGTGAGACATTATCTGGAGTATGGTGAGAAAAGATTGGACATGTTGGGCCTGTATCATAGATATTTATTGGAATAAGAGGAGCTTTTATTGAAACATAAGATTCTGTGGGTATTGAGAGTATAGATGCTATAAGGATGCTCCCGTGTGTTGGAGGAAGTAAAACTAAGGGGCACACTTCAGAAAATAAGGCCTCATTTAGGAGGAAGATGGGGATTTATTTTTTCTCTGCAAGGACTGACTGTGGAATACTCTTTCCCAGAGAGCTGTGCAGGCAGAGTCAATGAATATTTTTTAAGATGCATTTGATTTTTCATTTGTTATGAGAGTCAAAAGTCATAGGAGGTAGAGACAAGGAAATGGAGCTTGAGGCCACAATTGGGTCAGCCATTATCTTACCAAATGGCAGAGGAGGGTCAAGACCTGAATGACCTACGCCTGCTCCAATTTATGCTAACAACATGTTCAAAAAAACAACTCCAGATGCTGGAAATCTGAGACAAAAACAGCGATAGCTGGAGAAGCTCAGCGGGTGTGACGGTATCTGTGGAGAGAAAGCAGAGTCAACATTTCGAGTCTGGTGGCACTTCTTCTGAGGAAAATGTAGTTTTTCCAGCTGTTTCTATTTTTGGATTTAACTAGTATTCAAAAACTGAATCTAGGTTGGGCAAATCTATTTCGCTGAATTTGAGGTCCAAGAACCGCACGAAGACATGAACTATTTACACTATCTGGGATTGTGGCATTGACTGACATCAGTCAAAAAAAAATCCTTGATTCTGATTTACTGACAGGAGATGTATTAAACCATATCTTTCGAGGCTCTGGAGGAAGAGCAATCGGAGGGGAGGCAATGGCCTAGTGGTATTATCACTGACCTGCTAATTGAGAGACCCAGATAATGTTCTGGGGACCTGGGTTTGAATCCCACCATGGCAGCTGGTGGAATTTGAATTCAGTAAATATCTGGAATTAACAATCTAATGATGACTGTGAATCCATTGTCAATTGTCGGCAAAACCCATCTGATTCGCTGATCCCTTTCAGGGAAGGAAACTGTCATCCTTACCTACATGTGACTCCAGACCCCTCAGCAATGTGGTTGACTCTTAAGTGCACTGTGGGCAATTAGGGATGGACAATAAATGCTGGCCTAGACAGTGACGCCCTCGTCCCATGAATGAATTTTTTAACAAATCAGATTCTGCAGTTTATCGTATAGTCAGCAAATCAACAAACAAATTAGTAAAAATACCATTACAGACATTTTAGAATAGGGAGACTTGCTGAGTTAGTGAATAACTAACATAAAGAGATGCAATCAGTGCTGTCTAGAATTGAAGGGCATCTCAAAGGACTTTTTACAATTAATTTTAGCTGTTACTTATGGTAAAGATGTGCCTTCAGAAGAGGAGAGAAATCCATGTTAAAGGCTGAACACATTCACATCTGAAAAAGTGTGAACTTCAGTGACAGTGATAATCTCTTAATAGGAAATTTCAAAAACACCTCCATGTGCAAATTTGAATTGTACTACATTAGTTCAATTTGACTGATTAATTTCAATGTAGGTGTTAGTTGGAAGATATAGCACAAAAATTTGAATTGAACTGAGCTGCACTCATGGCTGAAGACTCTATATATCTGATGTATGAATGAGGAATATCAGTTGGAGTTCCTGCACCTGACCAGTGCTCCTGTAGAAGACTACATGTGTACTGGCATTCCGTAATTGGAATCAGCAATAATTTAATAACCTTCTGACACCAAATAGGCTTATTTTCTTATGTACAGAAGGATCATAGCTCAGGACTCTTAGAGATATCATGGGGACAATTAAGAATATATAGTGTTATTCTCCCAAGCAAAATCTGTGAATTGTTTGTCATTCATTGATTAATCCAAAGCTAGAACTAAGTTACTTTTGTTTGACATAGTTTAAGTAATGTAGACAATATACTACCATTAAAAAATTTTTGCGGTAACAAGGTGTAGAGCTGGATGAACACAGCAGGCCAAGCAGAATCAGAGGAGCAGGAAAGCTGACATTTTGTGTCTAGACCGTTCTTCAGAAATGGAGAAGGGGAAGGGGGCTCTGAAATAAATAGGGAAGAGAAGGGGAAGATAGAAAAAGGAGAAGATTGGTGGAGAGGAGACAGACAGGTCAAAGTGGTGGGGTTGAAGCCAGTAAAAATGAGTGTAGATGGGGAGTTAGGGAGGGGATATGTCAGTCCAGGGAGGACGGACAGGTGAAGGGGTCGGGATGAGACTAGTAGGTAGAAGATTGGGGTGGGGCTTGAGGTGGGAGGAGGAGATAGGTGAGAGGAAGGACAGGTTGGGGAGGCAGGGACGAGCTGGGCTGGTTTTGAGAAGCAGTCAGGGGAGGGGTGATATTGAAGTTTGTGAAGCCCACATTGATACCATTGGGCTGCAGTTTTCCAAAGCGGAATATGAGTTGCTGTTCCTGCAACCTTCGGGTGGCATTGTTGTGGCACTGTAGGGAGGCCCAGGATGGACATGTCGTCCAAGAAGCGGGAGGGGGTGTTGACATGGTTCGCGACTGGGAGGTGCAGTTGTTTGTCGCAAACCGAGCGTAGGTTTTCCACAAAGCGGTCCCCAAGTCTCACCTTGTTTTGCCAGATGTAGAGGAGGCCACAACGGGAACAGCGGATGAAGTATGCCACATTAGCAGATGTGCAGGTGAACATCTGTTTGTGGCTATCTCTATTACAAAATTGTTCATGTTTTTAAGGATATTGGGTACAATTGTTTGTTTGCAGCTACATTGTGATTCTGCTGCACCTTATAATGCTGATGATCTGTCTTCTAGACTTGATGACCTTTTGATTGGAGCACCTCTTTTTATGGTTCGTGGTTCCGATGGGAAATATAGAGAAGTGGGCCAGGTGTATGTTTATCTACAAAATTCGCCACTTAGCTTTACGGATGCCCTGAAACTGACTGGCATGGAGATATATGCCAGGTTTGGGTCTTCAATTGCACCTCTCGGAGACCTTGATCAAGATGGCTATAATGGTGTGTCATTTTTATTTACTTGCTTGTTCATTGATAATGCTCAGTGACAAAATTGTATGAATAGACCATATCTGAGTTACATACAGTTATTCAGAAGTATATGCTAATGAAATTGTCATGTATTACATAATTCTCTTGGAAAAAGCTGTATCCAACAAAATGTATCGTGACATCTTTCCTTCTTTGTTTTGGGAAACCCCAGGCTTTTTATTCTATTGGCCTGCACTGGTGGTATGTTTGCAGTTGGCCTGGTGGTTGAAAAATTCAAGGAGCAGGCTATGAACCTGTTGTAAAAGGTTAAACCGTCATACCAGACTCAAGGGCTAATGTCTCATTTAGAGAGAGTCGACTGCCGGAGCTGTAGTGACCCTCATGTTAAACCAAAGGGAGAGGTTGAAAAGGAGAGCCTTTCATTATCACCTCAGCCAGCGTGGAAATTGAACCCAAGCTGGTGACATCATGCTGCATCACAAACCAGCCTTCCAAACAACTGAGCTAACCGATGTGTCAGAACCTGGTTGTACCCAAGGATTTTGTTACCCAGGCTGACCATGGTTCATTGTAGGGTTATGCTGCTCACATGTGGTGGCTCTGTTGAAAAGCGTGAAAGCAATATTCATTGGCACAAGTTAATTGAGAGAATGGATGTTCCATATTTTGCATCCTGAGTTCTTGTTCCTGAAATGCAATGTTGTTGAAAGCCCATGCACAATAAGTACAAACATAACCCCTGGCCATTGTTTTTTGTGAACCCAAATGATGATGATAATACCGGACAAGTCAGATCAGAGTGAAACTTGGTTTAAATAGCGCAAAAGTTTAATTTTTTGCTGTTGATGGTGGTTCGTGATTGAACATTTGCATACAATGCTGTCAATGTTCTTTCACAAAATGGCACAGGTTTATTATACAAAAGAAGAAAAAGCAAACTATAATTAAAGATTTTATCATAAACAGCAAAACAAACCAGCAATATCTTTTCTGGATAGTCAAACCAGAATGTCACTTCTAATGTAACTCTTTGGTTCTGAAGAAGTCATACCAGTTTCAAAATGCCAACTCTCATTTCTTTCCATGGATTCTGCTAGACCTGCTTAGTTTCTCCAGCACTTCTTGTTTGTTACTCTTTAATTTCTCACTGAATGATCCTGCTCTGTCTTGATGGTCGAGAGACTTCTTTTCAGTTCTGACTGCCCAGAAACCTGTTTTCACTTCTGATGGTCTATATTAATTTTAGTTCTGACAGTTTGAAAATGTCTGCACAAACGTTCATTGGGTAAAGACCTCACAAATTAACCAGCCCTTCTACTGATGTAAAACTATTATTCTGAACTGAATTCAAAATGCTAGTGGCACCCTATCTGTTTTCTGTGTATGTCATAAGAGTTTGACTTTGTAAACAATTCCTCAGTTACCTCCACAGGAATCCTGCTAGGCACAACCTGAATCACATACCTTCTTAGAAATTGTCTTTAATTCACCATTCTGGATTACCTTCTGACATTTTTGAAAAAATATTACCTTTTCAGCATTGAAACCACACATTTAATTTAAAATCCAAATTCCAGATGATGACACTACACACTTTCATCTCAACTGTCAGTTTTTTATAAATTTGCTTAGCTGAATTAGGAACAAATGTGAAATAGTACTTTTTTGACTTTTTGGTTTATTGCTTTTTCAATCAGTATAGTGTGCACATCATTTAGTACTGTTTTTAAATTTTGACATCTTCGATATCCTCATCTGCCAAAAATGTATCAGCCTTGGTTTTGAAAGCGTCACTTTTTTATTTGTTGATGGGATCTGGGTATCTCTGGCAAATTTGGTGTCGGTAGCTCATTCCTAATTTTGCCCTCTAATTGAGGGGCTTAATGGCCCATTTCAGAGCGTAGTTAATAATCAACCACCTTGCTGTGGATTTGGATTCACACAGAAAGGATGGCAGATTTCCTTCTCTGAAGAATGAGTGAGTGTACCAAATGAGTTTTTATTATAATCCACAGTGGTTATGTGGTCACCATTAGACAAGCTATTATTTCCAGATTTGTTAGTTGTATTTAAATTTCACAATCAGCTGTGGTCAAATACAAACATATATTCCCAGGCTACAAGCCTGGATCTTTAAGTTAGTTATCCAGTGACAATACCACTCTGCCACTGCTTCCAAGCAAACTTACTGTCTTACAACCACTTATGATTTGGGGAGAGATTGCAGATTTTTATAATCTTTGGTTTGTAAAAGTATTTTCTGCTTTCCCCCCTAAATGGTGTAGTTCTGATTTTAAAGATTTTACCCTCTTGCTGTCACCACAGGTAGCAATTATCCATGTCTTATCCTGCCAAATCCCTGAAACATTTCAAACACCTTGATCCGATCACCCTAAGCCTTCCATAATCAAGGCAACACAGACAGGGCTATGAAATCTAACCTCATAAACCCTGGTTTTCTTTGATAAATTACCCAAGATTTTAAGCCAGGCTTTTTGGATATGTTAAACGATAGCTTTGGAGCACAAATCATACCCTGATATCAAGTAGTACCAATATTTCTATGGGGTTCCTTTTTAAGTTGCTTGTGGCATATGCTGAATCAGTCATTTCCTAAAGCAGCATTACACCATCAAGTTACTGAAACTTTGCTTGAAGGGAGTAGAAGACAGTATTAGGTTTGTATTGGAAAACATCAGCAGGAGAGGGCCTTGTACATTTCCTGAGTAGTTCAGTTCCATCGATTGCATGGCCACATGTGTGGAACACCTGTCTATTTGGACTGTTTTGATAAATGTCATGGCATTGCTGAACAGCAAGAGGTTTCATATAATTGCGATAGTTTTATTTGGCCATAAGTCTGTGTCATGGATATGTTTGACAAGAACCGTGGCAGTTCTCATTAACTCCTTGGGAGAAATAATAAGAATTTTGATTGGATGATTTGGATCTTGGGGGTGGGGGGGGTGGTGGCGGCCAAGGAAATATCCTTTCGAGCCAAAGCCTGAGACATTGACCCGAAGTCTATGGATTGATGTAAAACAAAAAATATGAAATGTAGAATAGTTTCAGAACAGAAGACGACTGCTTTGGCTTATTGTGTCAGTGCCAACTCTCTGCAAGTGAGGCAGATTCATCGATGACAAAAAATAAATCAAGTTTACAATTAGAATGCTGATTTTTGAATTATCTAGTTGTATCTTATTGTGCAGCCTCAAAGAAATTACAAATTATAGTGGTTTGCCATGTACTGCAAAGTTATGGTCTTCGAAGAAAAGCAAACCCAGAAGGCACCAAGCCAATATTGAAAATGAGCCTTAAGTTAGAGTCGCTAGTTCTGTAAAGCAGATAAATGTGGAATCACCTTGTTAGCCAACATGAATTAAAACTTAAGGCTCAAACATTGTATGTTCTGGTTTGCCATACACGGCATTATCTGCTCCTTGTCTTTGTCAATAAACATGCATATGCCTTCATCTTGTGACACTAAAATGTTCCCCACTGCAGGTGGTACTGCTTATGCAAAATTAAAATACACATTCAGGTTTCTGTAACCCTTGCTTCCCTTTAAGTATTTTAAAGATTTTTAACTTACAGTTGCCACTAATAAAGTGAGTTAATGATTTTGGCTGCAATAGTAATTGATGTATTTGATGTAAGTAAAGCTTGGCACATCCCACGAAAGAACTGATACATTTTTGTTGAAAATGCAAATCTGGATCCCGGATTTGTTTTAAAGGTTTTGTCAACTTTGGGAGATAGGGTAAATTGTTTTAAAAAGTCAATGTTGTCGGTTGCCTTTCTTCCTTAAATTTTCAGAGCAGGATGTTGGACGTGGATTGTCTGAAACCCTCTCACTAAGATAGAATCTTTTAATAGATTCTTTTTTCATCTTTGTAGTGGCAAAGCATCGAACAGGCAGGGGAAAACCCTGAAAGAAGAGTTGTGCAATTGTAATAATGTTGAGTTAACGCGCTGTTTATGGAGGCATGCACTCTGAGTGGCTTCTTGTTTCAATGTGCCTTTTTTTTAACTTTACTTCTCTCTTCTTCCTCACTCATTTTTATTGCTTTTGTTCCTCCCCCCCCCCTCTCCCCTCTTCCCCTCCTCTTCAATTCCCTTTTTCCCCCCTTTTCCACATCCATTCTCAGTTTTGGAATGTTCTGATGTTCTGAATAGTTTTCTTCACAGTATTACCCTGCATGTGAAGAGCCAAAAACAGAGATGCTGGAAAAGGTCAGAAGGTCTAGTAGCATCTGTGGAGAGAAATCAGCGTTATCATTTCAGGGCAAGTGGCCCTTCCTCAGAAGCTTTTCTCTCCACAAATGCTGCTAGACCTGCTGAGCTTTTCGAGCAATTTGTTTTTGTTGCTTATTTCCAGCATCCACAGTTTTCTTTTGTTTGTTTTTTTACAAGAAGAGCCAAATCTGCCATTGTCTCAGAGCCAGTGCTTTCAAAGTTGTTCTTCGTAACTTCAACATGAATGAACTTATAAGGCTGTCTAGAAATTTGACTAGAACATGTCAACGTCTGCATATAGTTCTCAGTTGATACCTGATTCATTAAAACTGAATCTAGGTACAACTTCTGTCAAATTTTGAATTTTACTCTCATAGTCATTTCTAATAATTTTCTATATTAGACATTTTCATGGCAGTATTCAACACATTTTTCAGTGTGTTAATTGTTTTAAAAGCTGTGGGATTTAATCCAGTATACATTGCGAGTTACTGTTATGTGATATTATTTGTATTTGCCACTCTAGCTGCTGAAAAACATCTGGCCTTTGGGAACAAATAATGGACAGTGTTGTAGTAGACTAATGGGAACCAGGCAAATTGTTGACTTTGCACTGATGTTTGACAGTTTCAAGGTTTTTTTTAAGAGGAAAGAAAAGCCAAGTTCTGCATTAACCCAAAGACTGTGACATTTTGTCAATGTGGTGATTAAACACTCAAAACCCCTGCAACAAACTAAACACTAGACAAATTTGACTGTCTGAGGATGACTAATATCACTTTGACATCATCAAAGACTGTTCTGAGTCTGCAGCTACTTTTAGTTATGAATAGGATTAAAGTTGACGTCAACATCCCTCTATCGAGAAGGATAGAACAGTCAACACTGTCACTCTTACTTTTACTTTTATTTAGAGCATGTCTGAAGACAGACGGAGAATGAATGTCCTGTATTGTTGAGTTATCTTGATTAAATAGCCATTTCAGAATGAAAAGTGGATCTTGACAGTATACCTTGATAAACATCATTTTCAGGAGAGCCATGGGTGTGCTCGAGATGAATCGTACAGGATTGCTACTTTTTGTTTCATCCTTCTGGTTCAGAATGATGAAATTATGATGTACTCTAATGTGGCTAGTAATAGTAAAGAACTTCTGTTGCTTTGCGGTTAGTCTTGAACAGTCAAATGTTTTAACATTTTGCTTTTATGCCTGTTTGGAAATTCTGTTGCCATGATGGGAGCAATATGCACTACAGTTGAATAGATTACAGCCCAGGGCAAAACATCTGGAGTAATGCAAATGTTTCTATATGTCAGTCACCTTTTTAATGCCTCGACTGGCTTAGTTTGGTTCCATTCCAACAAAAGTAGAAATACTTGAACTGATTGGCATCTTGAAGTGTCCCATAACAGATGTTGCTTACATCATTTTTGCCAGTTTGTGGGTGTTCTTTTATAAAGTTTAGTTTTACTTTGCATGTCATTTTTTTTCGGTCGTCTAGTGCTTATGTCACATTTTAAATTAATTCAAGCTCAATTTGTTTGGTTATTTCATGACTTAGTCATTTTTTTAAAAAACATACATTTTTGTTTTCCCCTCTGTCTCTTGGAAAGCAATAATTAATGCAGCGCTATGGTTACATGTGAGCTAGCATGCTTTTATGTTCTCATCCGTTCATTGGACAGTCGGTATGCATGAATTGAAAGTGTTAATGCCAGATGAATATTTGAGAACAGTTACTTTCACATGCTAGATCTATCTAATTGGTGTCATGTACAAATACTTTCTATTATGTCTTAAGGTAGATGTCAGGATTTGGAATTTCATTTGTAGTCTATTCACTTTGTCTATAGCCTGCAAATCTGACAGCATTTGTACCATGGCAACTGTTCAGTTTGAGAATCAGTCTATTATTTTCTATCTTAATATTGTAAGTGTTCATAGACGTAATATTTTCTTTGTCAAGTCAAAATAGTCACAAAATGACAATAGGTGTATTAAGCAGAAATAAGCCATCAATTAGATCATTTTTCTTCATCTCTACAAATCGAAACTTTTTAAAGTAAGTCCCGTGACATAGATATATATTGAAAGACAAATGGACCCAGAAATTAATTATTCTTTACTTAATTTACAGATGTTGCCATAGGAGTTCCTTATGCAGGGGCAAATCATAGAGGTCTGGTTTATATTTATAATGGAGAGTCTTCTGGTCTAAACCCTCATTCTTCACAGACTTTGGAAGGGCAGTGGGCTTCAGATAAGATGCCTGCAAGTTTTGGTTATGCCATGCAAGGTGCTGTTGATATTGACACAAATGGATATCCAGGTATGTTTGACAATCAAAAATGATTTTAAATTGGTAGTTCAGATAGATTTTGATTTTCATGTTACTTTGTCTGGCAGTGCACACTTCAGCATTATTGTACAAATTCTTAAATAAAATTTTGAATCTGTAAAAACCATCAACATTTCAGCATTGAGCCTATCTGAAGTAGTTGTATATCAGAAGTACGTGAGGTCCAATGGGATTAAAGAATAATAACAACATATTAAGATTGCAGTAATGCACAATGCATCAAATATTTCACGGTTGGTACTTTATATTGAACAGGTTTTACAAAAAAAGCTTATATTTAACATTCCATTTAGTCCTTCTATTTAATGGTGTGAGCTGGATGTCCCAGAGAACTATAGACATTTACGTTACCTTGATGTATTGTAAGTGTTATTAGAAATTATTGTAGGTAATCTGAAACTTGGATTCCAGTCTGATTGGAGTTATAGATATAACTGACTTCCTTAGCATTGTAAACATTTTTTTGGCATTGTAAACTTTGTGAACAATCTCGTCCATCAATCAGAGAACCTATGTCAATCTCAAAATGAACCTGAGATTTGTATATCACTGCTTAATCTATTGAATGTGTTGATTGGTTTCATAGAATTGGTTTCCAGTCTAGAATCGATCGGAATCTGCCTAGGCTAAGCAGTTTTCAAATTCCACCCTGTCTTTTTACTTGTAACTCTACTGATAAGTACTTGTTGGAGTCTGGATTTAATTGTACATATTTACTTGATGTGCTTTAAGTCATGCATGATGCATAGGACGATACGGTATCATGCTGTGCTTAATCAAGATTTCAGTGTGTCTTGTATCAAGGTGCTGCTTTTAGGTCATGACAACATTGTTTCTCTGAAGCAGTGTCTTATAAATAAAAGCATAGTACTTTTTATTAGAGCCAAAATACAGATAATACAACTGGGTTTTTCCTTGTCTCAATTTACCTTCTCTTTTATTGCTTCTCAAAAATATTGGCTTTTTACTACATATATAGATACCTTTTACATTTGTTCCCTTATTTACATGTAAGCCTTGATGTTGAGACTATTTGACCGTCAAAAGTGAAGGGAGAAACACAATGAGCTGACTCTGTTCTCGAGCACCATTAATGTAGAAGCATTTCCTCAGAATTTATCCCCTTCTAATTTTACTGAGTTATGAGTCTAATGCTCTACTGATGCTGAATGCTAAGATTGGTCTAGTCTGTTAACTAAGACAAGAACCATAAAAAAACCCATTCAGCATTTTCACGAAACGTTGGCAATTAGATGGAGGTGCTGGTGGTGAATTACGATACGTGTGGGAGTGGGAACACTGCTGTGACCCAATGAGGGAATGTAAAAGCAATCTTTGCCTTTTACAGCTGGTGATTTCTCAAATCTCCCTAACGGATTCCAAACAAAGCTCCCTCCCATAGTGCTCAGATAACAGCCAAAAGGGACAGGAAGTTGTACCAGCTGTAGTTCAGTCAACATTTTTGTGGTTGAAAATATTATGAAAAAAAAATGAATAGTTTTAAAACCCGGATTCCAAACAATAAAATATAATTTTTAAAAAGTTCTTGCAAGAACTTGACCTTTCTTCGTCAATAGCTCACTGTTATTTTGTAATTTTTTTTCTAGATTTGATTGTAGGAGCTTTTGGTGCTGACAAAGCAGTAGTTTACAGGTAGGTGACTGCATTTTCTGCTGTGGAATAAATTTAGTTGATGCATTTCTAAACTGTAGATGTGATGTTTTAAAGGAAACATTTCTGATTTTCGTCAGATGCTGCTGAACCCTCTTTTATACCTAGATTGAGCTCTGTTTTGGCAGAGTACTGTACATACATATATGGGAGAACTAGCAAGAGTACCGATTTACTTTTGATTTTTCCTGAATTACAGCGATGTCTTCTGTGAATTCTTCTTTGCCTTCTTCACCACAACAACTGCAATCTGCACATGAAAACTAAGTTATAATGGCAGATGGGCAAACTTCACAGAGGCTGATAGGCTTCCCTGTCAGAAAGGTGCGCTTAGCTGCTTCATAAACTTACTGGGTAGAAACAAGGCCTGGTGTAACATCAAGTGACACAACTGGGAGAAGATCATAGATAACACAGTGTGGAGCTAGAGGAACACAGCAGGACAGGCAGCATCAGAGGAGCAGGAAAGTTGATGTTTTGGCTCGGGATCCTTCTTCAGAAATGGGAAAGAAGAGATTTGGGAAATAAATAGAGAGGAAGGGCGGGGCTGGGGAAAGTATGTGGGATGGTGATTGGTGAGTGCAGGTGGGCAGTGGTGGCGATTGGTCAGTGAGGTGGATGGGGCAAGTAGACGGGAGAGAAGGTGGACAGGTTGTGTCAGGTCAAGGAGGCGGGAATGAAAGGGAGGGTTGGACATGGAATGAGGTGAGGGTGGGGAGGTTTTAAAGCTGGTGAATTCCATGTTTAGGCCATTGGGCTCTACATCGATAAAACCAGGCATAGACTTGGAGACCGTTTCGTAGAGCATCTGCGCTTTGTACGTGACAAATGACCGCACCTTCCAGTCGCAAACCATTTTAACTCCCCCCTCCAACTCCCTCGATGACGTGTCCATGCTGGGCCTCCTTGTGTCACAATAGCGCCACCTACAAACGGAAGGAACAACACCTCCTATTTCGTCTCGCGACCCTTCGGCCCAATGGTTAGCCTTAGCCTCCAATGCTCAATCTTCCCTTATAGTTAATACGACCCATTTCAGGCGACACCCTGGTAAACCTCTTTTGCACCCTCTCCAAACAATTCACACCCTTCCTGCGGTGTGGCCCTAGCAACTAGAATTGCACATGATGCTCTTAAATGTGGTCTAATTAAAGTCTTATACAGCTGCAACGTGACTTGCCAATTTTTATATTCAATGCCCTAACTGATGAAGGCATGCTCCATGCCGCCTTTACCACCTTATCCACTTGTTCTGCTAGTTTCAGGGAGTTATGGACCTGGACCTCAAGATCTCTCTGTATATCAATGCTGCTAATGGCCCTGCCTTTTTCTGTAAACTTTCCTCTTGCATTTGACCTCCTAAAATTTATCATCTTACATTTGTCCAGATTAAACTCTATCTGGCATTTTTCTGCTCTTCGCAACTGATCTATATCCTGCTGTATCCTTTAATAACTTTCCTTATTATCCATGACTCCACCAATTTTTGTTCCATCTGCAAACTTACTGATCAGATCACCTACATGTTCATCTAAGTTATTTATATATATTGCAAATAAGAAAGATCTGACAAATAACAGACACTGGTCCTTGTGGAATACCACTTCAGTCAGAAAAACACACCTCCCTAGCTACCGTCTGTCTCTGTGACTAAACCCATTTTGAATCTCACTTGCCAACTTAGCATGGATTCCATGTGATTTCATCTTCTATATCAGTCTACCGTGATGCTATGCTGTATGCCTTCTTTACCACCTTTATCAATTAGTGCTGCCAAACGCTTGAATAAAGTCCATGTAGTCAACATTCCAGTGTCTTACTCTCATCAATCATCTTCATCACTTTCTCAAAAAACTCAACCAAGCTTGGGAGACAAGACATCCCCCACATAAAGCCATGCTGACTATCCCTAATAAGCCCATTCTTTTCCATATATGAATAACTCTTGTCCCTAAGAATTTTCTCCAATATTTTAGCTACCAATGTTGTTTCCCTTAGGCCCTGGGGTCATATCTACCTGAATGACTTTCAAGACAAAACCTAACACCACCACCTCCTTAATATTGAGATGCCCCAGAATATCAATGTTCACCTCTCTAATCATGCATGTCCTTCTCCTCAGTGAATGTGTGATATGAAGTAGTCATTGAGAACCTCATCTACTTCTTCTGGCTCCATGCATAAATTCTCTTCCGTTTCTCTAACGTCTTGCTCCAAATTAAGAATGAAATGCCTTGAGATTCTCCTCAATCCTACTTAACAATGGCATTTTGTGGCCCCTTCTAGTCCTTCTAATTTCTTGATTGTTATTTTCTGCTTCATTTATACTCCTCAAGGGCCTTGTTTAATTTTAGTTTCCAAACTTTACATATGCTTCCTTTTCTCATTAACTAAACCATCAATATCCGTTGTCATCCAAAGTTACTGAATCTTTATCTCTTCAGCTTTGCAGTCGTCTGTATTATCTTGCTATTTCTGGCTCCACTAACATGCAGCACAATGAGTTATCCCAAAATTACAACCCTGGAGGTCTCGCTTTTCAATTTCCGACTTAACACCCTAAAATCCCTTTGCAGGACCTCATCTTCCTGTCTATGTCCACAACCACTGGATACACAACCTCCCCGTTCAGAATATCCTGTTCCCGCTCAAACATCCTTGACTCTGGCACCAGGGAGGCAAAACGCCTATCTGTGTCAATGTCAATAGAGTATCCTATTACTACAGCTCATCTCCACTTTGACTCTCCTTGCTGTACAACAGAGCCAATAAAGTAGAGTAAAATTATTTCATTTAAATGTTAATGGATAACTTTGGGCTGATGTTTAAGAAATTAGTAATGCAAGCTTGAGGATACATGTAACCATTGGAGATAATTAAACGATCACTTTTATCTTTTCAGTATAGTTCAATTGACATATGTTTCTCTGTCAAATGGCTCCAGTGATTCTATCCAGTATGATGTTGGGTTGTTTTAACCCAGCTCCTAAAATTAAAAAAAGGGGAAAAACTCATAATTCTCATTTAATTTTATTAAATTGGAAAGATATTTGGCTCATCTGGGACATATGAATGTCACACTGATCTAGAGTTGGAATTTAACCATTTTACTGTTAGAGATTTACTGGGTAGTTAATTATTTAATGTCAAATTCGGAATGTTTGTTGATGAGATTAGGTACAATTTTTTTTGGGAAGCATCACCCATTGCAAACATTGCAAACCTTTTGTAGGTTAAAAAAGTGCTGATACATGGAAAAGAAACACTTAGCACAACACAATTTAAAGTTTCGTTTTTCTGGAAATATTCTACACAAAAATAAATTTTCAGTGAACCATTTCTGTAAAGTAGGGATCTGTAACAAATGAGTGAAACTTTTGGGTTCTCCAGAAAATTTTAAATGCAAACATTTACTGGTCTTCTGAGAAAGCACTAGTTAATTTAGCTTACGGTACATGATTTCGATGATTTTATCAAGTTTTAAGTGTTACTACCAAGTTCTAATAGTATTTTTAGGTTTGCATTAATTGGAATTAGCTGAAATGTTCAGTATTTATCGCAAGTGGTGTCCTCATATGCCTTGCATTGATTATTACAGTCCAGTACAATGAAAACTATTTTAAAGGTAGCAGGCAGAAATTTATATACTTTCTGTCACCAAACAATGTGTTGGTTCATGTTTACTTTTAATGTGATTCTCTTTGATCCAGTTCATAAAATCAATTACTTTTTAATTATAGTCGTCAGTTATAGCTAATGGAAATGTGGATTTCAGGCCAGATTTACTGCAGAATTTTACATGCATTTACCATAAAGAGGTTACATTAATTTTGATTTAGGATTTTGATATATTTCTATTAAAACGTTGTTGGAGATTTCTTGTCATTATTAGATTAAACTGTCACGTATTAACGGTGTTACTCCAAATTGTATATTTCCTGAGGGAGGCCCATGTGTAATATTAAGCCTATGCAAACTTAAGTAAACAGATTCTGTGTTAGTATGGCGTTAGCAATTTATTCCACTATGAAGCTTATTCTTAATTTAGTAATTGATAGACTAGATTTTAATAGATTTTAATTTAATGATATGAAACCATTATTAGATATAATTAAGTTCCACTGTAAAAGCAAGCTTATTCTCTGTTTCATCAGTTTTGAAGGGTTATAACAGTGAAGTGTGTTCTTGCAGTTTCAAATCTTGTATCACTAAGAATCATAGTGACGTTGACACTCAGTTAAAGAATTGTTGATTATCTGGTGGTTTACAATTGCCTTTGTGACTGTTCATTCCCATTAAGATTTAATTTTGTCATTGAAAATAGTTATGAAGAAATAAGACAAAAACTTGATGCCTGAATGAGAGTGAGATGGAAATATTTTCCTTTACCCTGGCTTCAAAGTATTTTTTGTCTTTCTTCAAATCTTCAATGTAGGAAACAAAAGGAGGATTTTGTCACCTAGTTGAATGGAAGCTAGGTTGTCAAATAATCTTGGTGATGAGTAGCACAATGTATTGAGTTGAACAAATGTGGTATGTTGCGGTATAATTTGTTAAGTCTGTGCCTCTGCAGAAAATAAAATTAGTTCAGAATATCTGCATCAAGCTACTGTTAATGGATTTTTTTTCCTCATGTTTTAAACTTTAGAGCCAGACCTGTAATACACGTGAATGCTTCATTAGAGGTCAACCCATCAATTTTGAATCCAGAGAATAAAAGCTGTCCACTGAGAGAAGGTGTCATGGTCTCTTGGTGAGTTTGATTCTGTGTTGTGGAAGGCATACTGCATCCTGAATCACTGATTTCTTTTTCTCAGTCTGTTATTCACAGTGACTAATTTGATTTTTACATTGTCAAATAACTGGAATCTGTGAAATACAATATTTTATCTATTATTTTATTTTAAAATATGTTCGTGTAATAATGAAAACCATTTATTAAATGATATCCCACAGGCTTCCAAACAAATTTGAAACTTAACTCATGCCTGACAATCGATCCTAAGTAATGTAAAATAGTAATTATAAAAACTTTACCTAGTTCAAGAAAACATTTTTCCATTAAACAAAATCAGATTAACTCATCATTCATCCACTTGCTATTTGTGGACTCGCTAAATACATACTGGCTGCCTCATTTGCCTTGTCACCTATCTTTCTGCACTTCAAAAATAATCCATTGTCTTGAAGGTATTTGGGATGCCTTGGGGATGTTCCATCCATAAGTTTTTTTTTTCTCCCTCTCTCGCTCTCCCTCTTACACCGTAAGGGGCCGCAGAAAACATTCAGTTCTTCCCAGTTATAACTTGCCATGTTGATTAATGTTCACTGGATCGTTTTAACTTTGACATTTATCTTGGCTGTTATACACACTGCTTGATCTTCCTATGATGCACTTTAGGAGACAGGCAGATCTAGCTTTGGACAAAAGAGGGGATACTTCTCTACTGTAGATTTTGTAATTTGTTTGAGATGTAGTTATCGCTAGCTCGGCCAGAATTAATTGCCCATTCTTAGTTGAGAAGACGATTCTGAGCTAACTCCTTGCATTGCTGGAATCCATGAGGTACATTCACAATACTGCTGTGACTGCCAGGATTTTAATCTGGTTATAGTGAAGGAATGGAGATACAGTTCCAACTCAGGATGTTTTCCATAGAATCCCTACAGTGTGGAAGCAGGCTGTCTGGCCCATCAAGTCCACACTGACCCTCAGAGGATCCCACCCAGATCCATCCCCCAAAACCCACCTAATATACACATCCCTGAACACTACAGGCAATTTAGCATGGCCAATCCACTGAGCTTGCACATCTTTGGACTGTGGGAGGAAACTGGAGCACCTGGAGAAAACTCACACAGATACTGGGATAATGTGCAAATTCCACACAGTGTTGTGTGGTTTGGATCAGAACTTGTGGTGGTGTTACAATGCATCTGCTGTCCTTGTCTTTCTATTTTGTGGAGGTTGTGGGTTGGATGATACTGTCTCAGGAGCCTTGATGTTCCACAGTTAGCTTTTCCCATTTGGGTGCCTTAAGTGGAAAGTGTTCCAGTTCTCAGCACTAATACTTTCATTTTGAATGCAAAAAAATTAGCCTGTAAAAGAAAAAGTGACTAAATTTCATCGTAAGCAATATTGTTGCCTTTATTCATTGTGCTGCAATTGACCTTCATTTTAACTCTAAAGATTGTTTCAAACTATTGACTTGTCACAGTTGCTGATAATCATTCCTCTCCACCAGTTTTACAGTTAAGTTCTGCTTAAGTGCATTTGGAGCAAGAGCCGCAGATTTCTTGGGTGAGTTTGATCTTATCAAATGTGCACACTCTGTAATTTATTATAATTTAGATTAAAACTGTATTGTGTTTTTAGTGAACTATAATAAATGTAATGGTTGGGCAATCTTTTAGGAGCTAGTGAAATAAGAGCTAATATATGAGATGGTCCTGTGCTAAATCTGTAGCTAATTATGTGTGCCAGAACACACGCTGAATCAAATAGAACCTTTTAATTGAAACTGAGAATAACAAGACTAAACTATTAATCAAACTCTTATTTGACCTGGTTGGCAAGATAATATGTGCTGACTTCTAAGACCTAAAGTGTTTTAATGGAACACTTTACAACTGGCAAAGTAATCGCCATTTAATTACTGCCCAAGTTGATGGTGTAACTCATGTTATTTACCAATTAGAATTTGATTTTGTTCATTGTGATGTATCAGTGATGTAACACAAATTTGGCTCAATGTCAACGAAATAAGCTTAATGCTGGCAGATTATTCACCAAGAACTTTAAACATTTATAAATGGTGTTGCATCCCTATTCTGAAAAGAAAGGAAGAACATGCAATTGCATCAAACTTTGACATAACTGTTTGATTTTTATGCCAAAATCTTGCATACATATTTCGTTGATCCTTTGCAGCCCTCTGAATAGGGCTTAAAGTAAAACTTTTTTGAGGGCTTCTCAGGAGATTTTCTTGAGGGCTGCGTTTTGGTTTTTGGGAGCCACTTTGCCATTCTTACAAAATCATTTGTTAGGTGGTGCAGTCGGATAGTAACAGTATCTTTTTTGCATCTGCATTGATATATGCACTGATGGAGATTTAGAACAATTAATCTGTATCCTCAAAACTCAGCAACAATTCATTAAACGTAAACCCACAACATGCCAGGAAATAGTTAATCTCTTCGATATCACACCACTTAAGCTGGTACAAGACAACAGACACGAGATGACAATTTGCTTTCAAAATAACTGACACACCTTTTTCGTATACAAAAATCCACCACCGTAATCATCATTTCTGGTAAGCAGTGAGTTACAGATGTAGTGTTTTTATCACACATTCACAAGATTGGAAGTAATGCATGTCTAACTGCTTGATTTACTATATCTCAGATCTCAGTCTCAGTTTAACTCTATTAATTGACACTGTTCATGATAGTAAGATCCACTGCATACCCTCCACACTACCACAGCCCCCCCGAAACCCCAAGTGTAGCAGCTCTTGAATTTGTGTAGCCTTAAACTAGAGATTTGACATTTGTTTGCAAGGAATTCAACACATCAGTGATTGCAAGTTTATTATTTATGCATCCCCATTAGCTCAGAAGTGCTTCTTTTGACAGGTTTTGAACGGCTGTGTTTGGAGGAGCAGCCCTTTACCAGTTCCATACATTTCATTTACAGGATGACTTTTCTCTGATCAGTCACTCCCGTGAGTGAATTTTCCTGGCCATTTTGGGGCCTTTCGGTGGCAGGTTTGCCTGCTGATCCAGATATCTTGAGTGGTGCCTTTCAAATTACTTCTGCTGCAAGTTCGTTTAGCTCTTGAACATAGCTGCATATTTATCACAGAAGATGAGTTTCCCATGTTTTACTAAGTCTTGTAAGGAATGCAAAACTAGACCCAACAATATTGGTGCAAAAGGACTCAGTGTTCCGTGTGCTGTTCGGCTATTCTTCATCTTTGTTGAGAATTTTTATTTATTGCTTTCCCCTTTACTGAGGTCTGCACTGTATATTTTCTATATTTTTAATTGCTTTGGTATAGCATTAGCATTTGATACACTTATAAGGGGAATGCTGCTACCATTTTATTAAGTCTGCTGTGTATAATAGGTATAAATGATTCTTTCCCCTTGAGTATATCAGATTAAGGGTGAACTAATTGAGGTGTTAAAGATGATTCAAGGATTTTGTCAGGTACTGAAGTTATATTCTCTGGTAGATAATTTCAGAACAAAGGCTGTAACATTATATTTGAGTGAAGCCATTCAGAGGCAAAATCAGGAAGCACCTTGTCACCCAAAGGGTGATTGAAAGCTAGAATTCACTCTTCAAAAACCTATAAAAGCTAGTTTGGTTGAAACTTTCTGAGGTGAAGAAGAGCTTTTTGCTAGATAACAACATGAGTCTATATGGAACTAAATCAGACGGAATGGAACAATTACCAAATAACAGTTAATTAATATAATGAAGGAACAGACGTAGTGCTGAGTGTGCAATATTGGATGGCTTCAAGCATTAACTTGCCAATGATAGACAAAATTTAAGTTGGATCTTCGTGAAGTTACATGTTTAAAACGTTTTGTTGGGCACTGCTTGCTTGTTTGGGCTGACATTTCCATGTTCTTTGCAATTTTCATGTACACTAATGAGATTCCCCAGAAATCTAAGTTGCCAACAACAAAGTCAATGTGGAAAATGTTCAATAATGTAGCTGGTCTGAACGGATACCTCGGGAGCCTTGAAATATCTTTGCCCACTGTATAAACAACTATCCTCGGAAGGAGCCAGTTAGTTCTAGTTTGTTGTTTGTTAGTTTTATTCTCTACAGCCATGTCATTATCAGTCTCGGGCTGAACTGTCTCATATCTTGGCTGGTGTCCATTTTCGGGATTGTCAGAAAATCTTGGCAGTGGTGAGTGCCTGCACTTCTCCATACCATTCCATGTGATGTGTGCCATGGAAAGCAGTTGTCTACTTAATGAAGAGAGATAATGGGAACTGCAGATGCTGGAGAATCCAAGATAACAAAGTGTGAAGCTGGATGAACACAGCAGGCCAAGCAGCATCTCAGGAGCACAAAAGCTGACGTTTCGGGCCTAGACCCTTCATCAGAGAGGTCTAGGCCTGAAACGTCAGCTTTCGTGCTCCTGAGATGCTGCTTTGCCTGCTGTGTTCATCCAGCCTCACACTTTATTATCTTGTATACTTAATGAAATTTAGTGTAGAAGATTGTGTGACAAAAGTTGCTATGCGCTGTGATGGATTTGCCACTGTGAATCCCGCTCGAAATACACTTGGCCTAAAAATGGGAAATTCAGGCCAGTATCATCTCTTACCTACCAGTTTTAAGCTAATGTAATCTCTTATTTTACAATAATGTAATATCCTATCTCTTATTGCTCAACTATGTGCCTCTCCTGCTGAAAATGTTATAGTGGTTAATCCTTCACCACTTAATACTAATTAGCCCCTTAGAGTTGTGTTCTGAAAAGAATTAATAGCAGCAAATCAACTCCGTAATCTGTGCAGAACCAGGTGCAGACTGCAGGCATCTGTTTGTTGATTTAGGTGTTTGTTAATACAGTTAGGTAGCTGATGCTTTATTGCAAATTACTAATAGCTTATTAAAAAGCAGCAGTTTAGATTTGATATATCAGTTAATTAGATGAAGTATCTAACCATGGCACTTGGGGATGGTTTGTTGATACCAGAGGACAAACAGGATATCCCCACTTTGTCTTGTTAAAGTGGTGGCAGTAACATCTTGCTGTCTAGCCGAGGTGTTACTGAAGTCTTCCCTTCCTCTTCCATCGCTCCTTCTGCTCCATCTTCCATCTGCTTGATAAGGATTTCCCAATGAAGATTGCTGTCTGGGGCCCATGTACAGATCCTCAAGTGTGCATTTGACTTCGCTCCAGTGCGGTTACTCCAGTGTGGAATCTAGTTCCTTAACTCTCCGGCCCCTGTGTAACTTGTGGTTTCTCTGACTTCCTTGGCCCTGGTGCTGTTATTGCAGCTTGGAATTGACCTAACCCCAGTGGGCTTCCCCTCGTGCTTCCTATTCTCTGTACTATTGTCTGAGTCTGGCTCTTAGTTTTCTATCATATTTCCAGGGGTAGGTTATTTTCTTTGCATCAATTAACTTTCTGAACCATTTTTTCCAGTGGCCAGTGGACGGCCACTTATGATGTTGGATGATAGTCATCTCCATGTCCACTTTCACCTGAGGATTAGTTTATCATTTTATTGTGAGCTTATTTTTGAAAACCACACACTGATAATAGGGTATATTTGGTTCCTGATGAATTGTTAATGCTATTCAATGGACATCAAGACCTCTATTTTTTCTAAGTCTTAGTTTTGATATGCTAGAAGTATGGGAGGTTAAGTACTTTTGTAATAGCTGTTACACGAAATCACAGGTTATACAGTAAATATTTGGAAAATTCTGTTTTTAAGGGACCCAGACTTTCAACATCTTCAGACAGAAGCTGTAATCAATTTCAACATAAGTTAGATCAAAGGAATTTAAGCCAAGACAATTTATCCTGAGCACAACCATTTTAAGGTTTTTTGTTAAAGGAAAATTACTTGAAGCAGTTAGAGGATGTCTGGAAAAGCATATCTTGGTACTCCACTGAAACATTTATTGCTAGCGTCTCTTTGGAGTTGTCTTGCTTCACAGTGAATTGTCTTTTGCCTTCGCCCTTTTGTTCTTGCAAAATCAGATCAGTGCAGGAATGTTATGGTGACATCTAGTGTTAGCCAGTCAGTATAATTGATGCTCCTCAAGGTGAGTCGATTGTGAATGCACTTTCACAATGTTGCAAAAATTGAAAATATATTGGCATTTTTAAACTGATTCTAAACAACAAAAATTGGCAGTTTACTTTAATTGTGAAGGATGTTATGAAACGACAGCAAATATTACGTAAATGCATACAAATAATTTCTAACACGATGAAGCGTTCTAAGGTACTTCACAGGAACATTATATAACAAAAAGTATAATGCCGAACTGTGTGAGGGGATGTTAGTTTAGATGACCACAGCTTACTTAGTTTTCAGGAGTGCTTTGAAGTAAGAAAGGTGAGATAGAGAGGTAGAAGCATGGTATTGCGTACCTTGGAGGCTTGGAAACTGATGAGATGGCCAATGGTGGGCAAGCAAAATACTCACTAGCAAGATTTCTTAGATAGCAATGAAAAACAAGAAATATTTCCCTCCATTGGCCCTTGAAAATCACCATATTTCCCTTAATTTATATCTATGCCAATCACTATCTAGCTAACTTCGCACAGGTTGGTATTTAACGTTTAACGTTTTTACTCTGAATTAAACAAAAACCAGTTCTAAGGAAGGATCATTGGACCTAAAACATTAACTCTAATTTCTCAACACAAGTGCTGCCAGACCTGCTGAGCTTTTCCAGCAATTTCTCTCTTTTTGTTTTTAGTCTGGATGTGTTTTTGATGTTTTGCAAATCTGTACAAAGCTTTGGTAGCCTGCTGCAGAATCTGTACTGAGCTTCATTTTAAACATGCAATCTGTGACCTCCAGATTGCCACCCTTTTGCCTCTGAAACATCTGCTAACCGAAGATGCTGAATTCCTCACTTTTGTCTTTCACCTCTGGAATGCCTTGTCCCAGTCTACTTTCTGGTGTCCTTTGTCTATGAAGACCACTTGTTTAGAACCATGCTGCCCATTTTACATCATCTTGGCAACACTTGGATTAGAATCTTCTTGCAAAATTGCATTAGTTCCCTATGCCACACACAATTCATTTTAACATCCTTAACATTAATCACATATCTCTCGTTTTTCAACAGCCACCAGAAAACCCATCAGTCCTTTTTAATTTAACTATTGATTCCATCCCTTCACTACCTTGTTCTTCATATTACCCCCCACTCAGTACATACAGGTTATCGTCCACCCTATTAAGTGCTATGAATTTTGCATTTGAGATGAGGTATGAAGATATAAAATGTCGTGGTCGGAGATGACAGTGACTTCATCTACTCTTCCATTGAATTGGTTGGATTTTTTTTTTGGTTCTACAGTGTATGCTTAAAGATAATGTTGAGTTTTATTTATTTGCAGATTTTAATTTGGAACTGCAGCTGGACAGACTGAAACAGAAGGGAGCTATCAAGAGAGCAATGTTTCTTCACAGTTCTCTTTCTTCTTATGAGAAGAAAATGAAAGTAGAAAATAACCGAAGGAAAGCTTGTGAAGAGTTGCAAGCCTTTCTGAGAGTAAGTCATTGTTGTATCACCTGTTATGTTCAGCACATTTGGCAGCACCTGTGGAGAGAGAAACTGATATAATATTTCAAGTTTACAAAGTGTAGAGCTGGATGAACACAGCAGGCCAAGCAGCATCTTGATATCTCGGATTCTCTAGCATCTGCAGTTCCCATTATCTCTGATAACATTTCATGTCCAAGGATTCTTCTTCAGAATATTTACAAGATTCTTGCTCTCCTTGCTGTCTCAAAGTATGGACCATGTTCAGCTAAGACAACAAGTGAGTAGTCATCACTTGTACCAGCTACCTTCGAATTAATGTCTCAAGGATTCATCATAGTAGTCTGCTATTGCCTCCATGAGTAGAGCAATTGGTTTATCTTCATAATAGATACAATCTTGCATCTGCTCAATTGGCATAATACTTTAGCATTGTGTTGTATTCAGC
Source organism: Stegostoma tigrinum (assembly GCF_030684315.1). NCBI lineage: Eukaryota > Metazoa > Chordata > Chondrichthyes > Orectolobiformes > Stegostomatidae > Stegostoma > Stegostoma tigrinum. The sequence continues at coordinate 39,235,231 of NC_081360.1, read as the reverse complement.
ACAAGCCTTGTGAAGAGAGCCAGTCGCTAATTGGTGCTCTGGGCCATGTCAAGCAATAAAGCACCATGTAGAAGACATGACCTGAGAGTGCACAATGATGGTGAACTTCCATTGTTATGAAAATGGAGATACAAATGCAAAAGTCACACCTTTGAATACAGTGCCTACCATTTTCATGGGCCTGGGGTTGGGAAATGGGGTATGGTTCCAAGATGCATGTTCATGGTTCAGAGATAGCTCCCCATATAAAACAGCAGCTGCCTTCAGGCGTATTTGTTTCTTATTCACCATGGATGGGAAACGCAATATGTATATTAGACTTGATAACAGGAGGTCTACATTTTGCACAGTTGCTTGGATAGGTAGAACAGCCTTTTGGAGAGGTAAGGTATCCTTTTGGGTATGATCCTGAGGTACCTTGGAGGGAGGTCAGATGCTTTTTGGAAAAGGTAGGCCTGCCTTTGGCATCATTAAATGAATTGCAAAAAGTATATAAGCTCATTGGAGCTGTCATGGGATTTAAAACTCTTTCCTTTAAACATTTAAGAAACAAATCTATCTTGGAATGTTTTTAAAGTGTTATTTCACTCTGCTGACATAAGCCAGATTCATTACAGAATTGGTACTGCATTACTGATTTCATAACTTTGGTTCTTAAAGTAGAGTGACTCTCAATTCACAATTTGATTAAAGTTTTCAGACTCTGACATGGCACTATGAATTCCAGTATTTTTGCTTTTATAATGGGTAAAGAAGTCAAATTTGCTGAATGGGTTTCTAATCAATGGGAGTATTTATTTTGAAAAAGTGAAATCACCAATAGACGGAAGAGTTTGATTTAATCACAGCATGGGTGCTTAGGTCTGCCCACCGTGGATACTGGGTGAGTTGGGATGTTACAAGTAAGGACATGGATTTGCATTGCTTCGCAATAAGTTTGAAGAGGGTCTGTAAAGGTCCAAGGGGATGGGTGGGGGAGGGACAGGGGTCGACATGGAGAGTATGGGGGCCATTGGGGTGAATATAGGGGCAGTTGAGAGCATGGTTTGTTTTGGATGGTCATGAGGGAGGAGGGAGAGCTATTTTGTGCTTCTTTTCAAAACTTCAATACAGTGTGAGTCTCAAGGCAGGCCTACTGTCTAGCAAAATTCTGCACGCAGCAGGCTCCATAATGCTTCTGGACCCACCAACCAGGATTCCCAGAGAATTTGCTCCACTCAGGAACAAACATCTATAGTTCTGGGATACTTTCTCATGGATTGAGTTTGCAGAGCTGGGAATAGCACTGACTGCAAATTCTAATTGGTCTTCTCTTACCGGGGAGGCTCAAATTTAGGAATGGATCACTCTGGAATATTTTTTGGTGTTGGCCGGTGGTGTGCCAATAAAATCATTCTGGGATGTGCCAAATTGGCTTTTCTTTGTCTGTAAAGATATAAGGTAAGTTTAATAAAATAAGTGGAAATTATGAGGAACATCATTAACAGGTTTTTTCTTCTATAAGTGGATTCACCTTGCAACAGTGGTTTACAACCACTAGGTTGCAGGACATAATCTTTTAGATATCCTTTTAAGCCCAGTGCTGAAAAGCTGCAATTAAATATAAGTTTGCTTTCTAAATGGTGACTAGATTAGTCACTATTTACATGACCAACCTAAGTGAACTTTTCACTAATAACTGGGGCAAAGTTTAGCTCCTCTTTCTCTTTTTGGTGTTGATTTAATTTGCTATGCATTAACCTGTTTCATTCTTTATGCCAGTCTGTTTCAATGGAACATTGGTATTTGCAGCTATTCATATTCAATGTACTTGGGATGGTGGGAAGAAGTCTGTTGTATCATAAGACGGAAGAGTTTGGTATGCTTTATATTTGCTGCAGCGTGTTCTGAAAACTTTTTTTTTAATCTGCTACATTGCTTTATACTGCTGCAGCACAAGTGATGTGGTTTTTGTGATGTGGTTTTTACGTTTTGATCCTGACTTCTGTTTGAATTTAAGTTTTACTTTAAATAGTAGTTCCAAAGACAGTTGTTATTATTAACATTATTACTATTGCTGTGTGCACAAATCTTGGAGTGTCAAGCAGTTCATGATGACACTGCATTTTCTATTGCAATTCTGTTATAAAATTTGGAATGTCTTAGTCTACCATGAAGCATATAATGTGTTGTAACTTTGGTCATTTATCAGCTTGTAGGAATTCATTTGTGTCTGAAAGATAACAATGAAGTATTTCTTTAATTTAAAGGATGAGAATGAGTTCAGAGATAAACTGACTCCGATTGCTATCTACATGGAGTATAGCCTGGATGTAAAAACCCCAACAGATGGGAATGGACTTCGACCAATCCTCAACCAATTTACCCCAAATAATATCACCAAGCAGGTCAGTGACCAGTACGTTTCTCTGTCTGTTAATTTGCCCAGACACCTGCACGATTGACAATTTTTAAAAGATCTTGTATGTATTTTATTAATCCAGTGATTTTGACATGCTAAATATTGCTTAAAATCAACTTTTACCCCTTTCTTAAATTTACTTCTCTCTGTCCCTTTTCCCAAAGCCCTCCAAATATTCATGCCATGGACCATTCCCTGGCCATGAAAACAGATAAGGAACCTGACTGTCCCATGCATCGCTGTCTTTACATGGTTTTAAGACATGTGTGCGAGCAGTCTGATCGACTGCCATTGAACATTCCTGTCCCGGCAGGCAAATGTCAGGTTGCAACTCATTACTGTTCCATTTTCCTTTGCCCATGCTTCCCCATCCTTTCTCTGATAAGTATCTGATATCAGGTACTCTGTGTGATTCATAACAACAACTATTTAATTTACGTACCATACTAAATTAATCTGGATCACTTTGAGAAGGTTTTTCATACAAAATGCAAGATTTTGAACAATCTTTGAAAGGACTTATTTAGCTGGAATGAAACGATTAATTTACTGTGCATGACTTTGTTTTGTTCAAAACTCGCTTACCTGTGCAGGAGCTTGAAAAAAACCCATTTTTTGTTTGATAGTTCATCTTAATGTTGTTTGTGTCTCCTGGAGACTGCTACAATGCAAAGCTATCACTCTCCACTGGCAATGGAAAATTGCCGCACAGATATTCAAAAACTCTCCTCATCATCTATCTTATTTTAGAGGAAATAACATTTTATTTTTCTCCTGATTACCATTTGTCCTAAGTCAGTTTGTATTCTGTGGGCTGACAGTGATTTGACCAAAGTACCTGTCGTATTCATGGATCATTATTTGATTGTTGTTTATTTTATTCTTTCTCAGGCACGCATTTTACTGGATTGTGGTGATGATAATATCTGCAAACCTGATCTGAAACTGTCTGTACGAGGGTAGGTTCGGAAAGATTGAAACTGGCCCTTCCTTTAATCTGCTAATATAACATTATTTTAATTAAATTTTTGACCAAGCCAAACTATTTTAACATGCAGCGTAATACTTGAGGATCGTAATTTAAAAATCATGCTTATCTCCTCTTTAGGGATCGAAAACAATTGTACATTGGTGATGATAATCCCTTAACCCTCCAAATAAATGCACAAAATGAAGGTGAAGGAGCCTATGAAGCTGAGTTGTACATCATGTTACCACCACAAGCGGATTATGTTGGGGTTGTTCGCAATAATAAAGTAAGCAATTTGAATTTTTTGTCATTATAGCTAACCTTGTGGTGGTAGCACAGAAGTATAATTTGCCATACGAGAAATCACTGTAGGCACACCTTTTATAAATGTTTTTGTAAGCTTCCAGCGCAATTTCTCATGTTTGACTAAATGCAAAAGGAAAATAACACAAACAGTAATTTTAGAATGCTTAAAGAGCATTGTGGGGTTGTAAAATAACTGGAACTGTTGGTTAACTCTTAAGAAATTTGTTTCCACAGTGAGTGGAATTAAATGTCCCCCTCTGGCAGCATGTTTGAAGGCCGCTAGAGGCATTTAAATCCAGAATCTGCTTCTCATCTCCACTGGATTAAGTCCAAGTCATGAAAGCTCATGAATACTTTCTAATTAAGGTACTTAAGTACAGAATTAGTCAAAGAATCATTGAGATGTACAGTATGGAAACAGACCCTTCATTCTAACTCATCCATTCCACCCAGATTTTAAGTTAGTCCAGCCCTATTTGCCAGCATTTTGCTCCATATCCATCTAAACCCTTGCTATTCATATACCCATCCAGGTACCTTTTAAATGTTGTAATTGTAGCAGCCTCCACACTTACTGTGGCAGCTCATTCCACATATGCACTACCCTCTGTGTGAAAAGTTTGCCCCTTAGGTCCCTATTAAATCGTTCCCCTCTCACTTTAAACTTACATCATCTAGTTTTGGACTCCGCTACCCTGGGGAAAAGACCTTGACTGTTCGCCATATCCATGCCCCTCATGATTTTAGAAACTTCTATGAGGTCACCCTTCAGCCTCCAAAGCTTCAGGGAAAACAACCCCAGCCTATTCAAACTCTCCCTTATTAGCTCAAACCCTGCAACCTTGGCACCATCTTTGTAAATCCTTTCTGAACTCTTTCAAGTTCAGCAACATCTTTCCTATAGCAGGGAGACCCAGATTTGAATGTAGTATTCCAAAAGTGGCCAAACCAATGTCCTGTACAGCTGCAATGTGATCTCCCAACTTCTACGCTCAACACACTGACCAACAAAGTCAAGCATACCAAATACCCTCTTCACTATCTTGTCTACCTGTGACTCCGCTAACAAGGAACTATGAACCTGCACTGTAAGGTCTGTTTGTCTGGCAGCACTCCCCAGGACCTTATCGTTACCATTTTCCTTTCCAAAATGCAGGACCTTACATTTATCTAAATGCCCGCTTAATATTGGAGGTGTCACACAAAAAGCAAAAGTGACATGGCATTCTTGCACACCTCCCCTAGTGGAGATCACATGAGGCTGTTGCACTTTTTCCCAACTGGAGGGTGAGAATTCTGCTCATGTGCACAGATAACTAGATAGTTCCATAGTTAAAAACACTAGTAGGTAAATAATATCAGCATTTGACTTCGAATGTCTGGATCTTGTCACATTATTGGTATTATATTGTAGTCAACTATTATGATAACACTTCCACCCTTGATGTAAAGGGTAGCAGGTACATGAAAACACCACCACTCTACTTCTTCTGGATTCTACAAATCACAGACTATTCTAACTTAGAACTTTATCACCATTCCTTCACTGCACTTGTGTCAACATCCTGGATTTCCTTCTCCGACAGGACTTTGTGTGCCTACTGCCTATAGCAGTTCCAGAAGCCAGCTCACCACCACCGTCTCACTGGCAATTGATTGCTGGCAATTCATGATGAATAACAAAAAAAAATCAAGTAGACTTAATATTTAAAGCTGAAAAGGCAGGAGGGTTTCTGATTAAAGTCCTTTCCTGAAACCACATGTTGAAAGTGACCACTTAGACTATTTATGTGAGAAGTAATTGACTTGTAAGGGATAATTAAAGAAATAAAACCATCCATATTCTCTAAACTGCTGCTTTACTAATATAGAGAAATAAGAGACAAAAATATGCTGGAAACAGAGATAATGCACAAAAACATTTACTTCAGGCAACCTGATTCTACTAAACCATGTTTTTCAACAATCAAAGTCATGAAGTTAAAATTAGAATTAGAATTCTATCTCTAAAAAGTGCAACTCAAGCTTCTTCAATGACAATTAATGAGACGCATTATCAAAGCTAAGAGTTGGAAATGTGCCAGTCAAATCTAGGCATTTGCCAATGGTAGCAAGTGCTGAATTAGATCAATCAAAATATCCTGATGACATTTTCATGTCAACAAATAATAGAGATATATAGAAATTAGTCAGAGTTAGTTGATTTACAATAAAAGTCAGGCCTGGAAATATCATTGGAAGCCAAATAGTACATTATTCAATTGAGCTAAATGCAGAAGTAGTAATATATTTTTCAAAATTGTTTTCACAATTATTAAACATTTGCTTATTTAATATATGGATAATTGATAATGCTGTTGAAATGACCTTGTACAGATGTGTGGCTAGGTTAACAGGTTGTATATAACTGTGTATAATATAGTAGGACCTATGTTTTAAAGATATTTCTCCCCCATATGCTTTCCATTTACAGTTGGTGTTAAAAGTTGCACGTTTATAATCCTTTGTTTTTCAGAGTCTTACAAGATTGTCTTGTGCTTATAAGACAGAAAATCAAACTCGGATAGTAGTTTGTGACCTTGGAAACCCCATGAAGGCTGGAACAAATGTGAGAAAGTTAATCTTGATGCCTGAAGAGTTATTACTCCTGAGTTTGTCTTCATCCCATTGTATCAATTACAGATGAGATTCTTTGTATTATTCACCACCACAATCCCTTTCCTGCTCAATACTTAGTCTTCTATATGTGTCCCAAGATTACACTATCCCACGAAGCACAAAAGAACAAAGAAACTTACAGCACACAAACAGGCTCTTCAGCCCTCCCAGCCTGCGCCGATCCAGATCCTCTATCTAAACCTGTCGCCTATTTTCCAAGGATCTGTATCCCTCTCGTCCCTGCCCATTCACGTAACTGTCTAGATACATCTTAAATGATGCTGTTGTGCCCGCCTATACCGCCTCCACTGGCAACGCATTCCAGGCCCCCACCACCCTCTGTGTAAAGAATTTTCCACGCATCTCTCCCTTAAACTTTTCCTCTCTCACCTTGAAATTGTGACCCCTAGTAATTGAGTCCCCCACTCTGGGATAAAGCTTCTTGCTATCCACCCTGTCTATATCTCTCATGATTTTGTAGACCTTGGTTAGGCCCACACTTTACTTAGAGCTGTGCTTTAAAAATTCCAGTTATTTAGACTCTGGCTCTACCTTTTGCAGCTCATTTCTGCTGGTACTGATTTGTTCATCTGCACTCTCACCTCCTCCTTTTTTGCTGCTCTAGTCCCGAATTAATCCACTCTTTCTCCCACCTTGACTGTTGCCCTTGGTACAATTCTCATCCCTATTCCCTTAACTCATAGGGACTCAATCCTTGACTGGATATTGTGGATGTCCGATTTAACTATTCACTGACAGATGGGTCTGAATCACTAAAAATACTATCACCTTCCAGTCCTATCTGGTCATTATTCTAAGATCACTCTGTAACGTAAAGGTAATCTGTGGCATTCATTTCTCAATTTAGGATCATTACTATAAAACCCTCCCCCACCCCATCACTTTGATCCTTATCTCCAACAATATGTTCAAAGGAGCCATTTTTCATTAAAATTGAGACCGTTAGATCACCTACCTCTGCCACATAGGTGCTCCTAAGGTGCTGCTCGGCCTGCTGTGTTCACCCAGCTCCACACTTTGTTATTTTGGATTCTCCAGCATCTGCAGTTCCCATTATCTCACCTTTCCACTTGCCTACCTTGTCAAGTGTTCCTCTGCCCTAATCCTGAGCTCACACCTCTCTTATATTTGTTTCCTATTTCATGCCATTTCTGAGCTTATCTTATCTACGATACCCACTTCGTATCTGCACAATCTTACTCCCACTAAATTGCTGATCACAGTTTCTCTTCCTGGTCTCCATGTTAAATAAGATTACAAATGGTTTTCTCAAGGTGTTTTATTCTTTCCTTTAAATGTGCCAGAATTGCCGATCTCCTAAATGAAAACTAATCCTTATCTAAGTTATGTGACATCCAGTGTAATTGTGACAAAGGTGAACTTTCCCTTCTTGACCTGTGTGCAGCTTTTGACATGTTTGACCTCAGCATCATTATCCTTTCAGCATCTTTTCATTCTTGTCAATTTGACTGGGACTGTTCCTCACTTGGCCCTATTCTTCTGTCTCTCCAATCATAGCCAGAGAACCAATTACAACGGTGTTTCTTCCTAAAACTGCACCATTTATCTCTGATGGCCCTTAATTTGACCGCCCTCCTATTTCTCACCTATTTGCAGTTCCTAGGTAACAACACCCAAAGGACACCATTAGATTTTACATGTACACTAACAAACAAACATATGAATTAGCAGCAAGAGTAGGTTACTCAGCCCTTCTAGCCTGCTAAACCATTTGATATGATCGTGGTCAATGTGTTTGTGGCCTCAACTCCCTTTTCCTACTCATGTCCTATACATTTGGACTCACTTCTCTATAAATATCTAACTTTGTTTTAAAAACATTCAGTGACCCTGCCTCCACTACCTTTTAGGGGCATTACTTGAGTCCATCACACCACCATCTCTCAGTAGCTCTATTACTAATTTATATTATTATGTTGTCTTGTTTCCAGAAGTTTGAAATGATAGTTTTATCTAATCTCTAAATATTCTGATACACGTTGAAGCTTATTTGAACATATGAAATGTTATCTCACTATGTTCTGGAGCCTCAAGCATTGTTGGTTCGATAAATAGTAGGGCCGTAGCGAACAATGTGGCATTCTGTATGTGTACATAAAGTTCCTATATCGTATCAGAATAGTATAACATGCACTTTCAAAGGAAAATCTCTTCATAGGAACATAATATTTTGAACCATTAACCTTTATGATGTCAGAACTAAAGATTAGTGATTGACATAATTAAACTGAACACCTTGAGTCTTAGTACAGCTTCCTTCCTCTCCCTGAAACATTTTAGACAACTTTAGATTTTGAGGTGTTGTGCCTCTAGCTTGTGGATTTGGCATACATTGACCTAAGTGACGAGTTGGCACACTGCAAAGATGTTGTGCCTTCTTGTGTGTGCTATTGCTGCTGTTGTGTCATTTGACGTTGGTTTCTGCTTATGTATTTGTATATATGTGTATGTCTGTATACACACTATACGTGAACTAATAGTTCCTAATCCAACTGAAATAATCTAATGATTATCTAACAGATTACGTTCAACTGCTATCCAGAATTGAACAAGCTGTAATTTCCTCCAGTTGCAGAATTTGGAAAACTGAAGCCATTGATTTCAGTCTCAACGTCAAATTGCACTCTTTAACTCCTCCATTTTCCCTGACAACTGTTCAGGATTACACCAGTCTTATTGCAGCATTAGTATCACATTCAACACCACGATTAGAATTTGACTTCATATGCCTTCAATGAGAGTACCCATTTCCATTTTCGTGACATCATCCAAATTTGCTCCTCCTCAGCTCATCAGTTGCTATAACCCTTATTCACGCCTGTGTTACCTCAACCTGACTATCATAGTGCATGCATATTGTGCCATCTGTAAGCTAAAAGTCCTCCAAACTCTGCCCATGTCTTAACTCTCACCAAGACTTGTGAGCCTTGTGTTAGGTGACCTATTTTGGCTCCCAATCAAACGTTATCTTGATTTGGATATTATCGTCTTTGTCTTCAAATCCTTCCATGATTTTGTCTACTAACTTCGCAACCATCCCCGGCTCCCTCTTGTGAATCCCTAATTTTGGCCTGACTTTCAATTATCGAGACCCTAAGCTCTGCAGCATGCTTCATATCCCCTTTGCTTCTCTACCTCATTTTCTCCTCAACCCACTTTTTGTCTCATGAGATTTACAACTATTTTTTTTGTCACAATTAAACAGGATAAGTGCAGCATTAATAATTTCTCATCTAACTTAAGATCTCTTCATCTATCTTGTTTCTGAAATGCTCCTGTGTTATTATGTGTAAGATGATATATGACTATAAGATGTTGAATGGAATAGCTCCATTATTTTGATAAGACTGGTCCTTGCATGGAACTGCTAAAATCAGGTCAGAAACTTGCTTTTGCAGGCTTCTTGGAAGGATCCTGCAAAGCTGCCTATGGCAGCCTTTGAACACTGGATTCCAGGCCTAGTCTGGGATCCGGACTTCATTTTAAAACATGTAAGGGAAGTCTGGCAGAGTCCATACTCCTTCAATCATTACTTTTTATGTACACTTGTTTGCCTCTAGCCAAATTCATTTTAAATCGATAGACTTGCACATGGGAGAAGGGAAGAGGCAGCAATTTGACAAAGCATGTCCTTGAGCAATTTTCCAGCTGCTTTTACTGTAACACTAGCAGGCAAGTCTAGAGGTCAGTCTGTTTTATTGAAGTGCTGAAAGATCTGAAATTGATTTTTGTCCCTCAGCTCTGGGCTGGTCTTCGATTTAGTGTACGTGAGCTGCAAGATGCTGAAGCAGCTGTTACCTTTGACCTGCAGATTCGAAGGTAAGTTTATGTCTTTCCCAACGATCTACCAACTGTTATGAACATTGGAGTATGTGAGCAGATTACTAAAATCCACATCATAATTCTTTCCCTCTGCCCCTAAGGATTGTCACCAAACTAAATTTCTATTTTACACATTGGCTTGTTTTTAATCATCAGCATATGAACAAAGAACAAGACTAGGTCACTCGGTCCTTTGATCCTGCTCCACCATTCAATAAAATCATGGTTAATTTGATTTTACCCTCCATTCTATGGTGTCGGGTACTGAAAACACACTTGCCTCCAATTAATTATGAGTAAGGCTCACTTAAGAGCTACGAACGGACTGGGGAGGTCCAGAAGGTGAATTTCAAAGTGATGCAGTCTGTTTACATGATAGTCTTCAGCTGCCAGTCACAGTGTGTGGAGTGACTGATTGATTGAAACAAAGCAGGATGAAGTGGCTTACAATTGACCATTTGTTCACTTGTATGCACTGTGTCAGGGCCGAATATTGGATCTGCCTGCCTGCTCCATTCTGCAAGAAATTGGCAAGCTCTGACATGCATTGCAAACTTGAATTGGTTCCCTCAGGATCTGGCACCATTAATTGGCTTCCAGCCCAGTTGTGACTTCCAACAATGCAGGGTGAGAACTCGGAAATGACTCAGGAATGGGTGTCAGTTCCCTCACGAATCCTGTGCTCACTGGCTTACATTGGCTTCTGATTGAACAAAGCCTCGATTATTATCTTTCTCCTCCTTGATTTTGCACTACTCCACGGTCTCATGCCCTTTATATTCTCCCAAGCGCCGACAATTCTGTGTGACACCTGCACTCCTCCACTTCTGGCCTCTTGCATATTTCCAGCTTTAATTGTTCCACTCATGGCAGTCAAACCCTCAGCTTTTGAGGCATGAATATTGGTGGAGCCTATTGGCCATGGGAATTTTGGTCAGGCATCCACAGGAGTGTTTGTGTCTGAAGGACCCAGACATGCTGAGTGTGTCCTGCCCAGACACTAGGTGCATCCTGTTCAGCTTGAACTTCTACAGTTCTGAGGGTAACAAGCAAGTCAGAGATGGAAGGCCTGGCAGATGTCATGCTTAGAAGAGACTTCCGGGGGAAATATGTGGTTCCTCCTCAGCCGGATGCCTCTGGTGAGGAAGGGGCGTCCAGAGTGTTCCCACCTTGCCCTTGTCTTGCAGTTGGTCAGTTGGTGCTGGGTACCCAAGGTTGGAGCATTGGCCTGCAGGTCTGTGTATATATTCAGCAGACATAAGGGGAACTGCAGATGCTGGAGAATCTGAGATAACAAAGTGTGGAGCTGGATGAACACAGCAGGCCAAGCAGCACCTTAGGAGCACAAAAGCTGACGTTTCGGGCCTAGACCCTTCATCAGAAATGGGGGAGAGGTAGGGGGTTCTGAAATAGGGAGAGGGGGGCGGTGGATAGAAGATGGATAGAGGAGAAGATAGGTGGAGAGGTTGCAGTGGGAGAGACATCTCCTGAGGTTGGCCCAGAGGGAGGAGGGTAACTTCTTCAGGTTAGGCATCCTGGAAGAGGCTTCGCATTGAGGTTAAAATTGTGATCAGAGATCGTGGGTACTGCAGATACTGGAGAATCCAAGATTCTCTCCTCTATCCATCTTCGGTCCGCCTCCCCCTCCCTCCCGATTTATTTCAGAATCCTCTCCCCAACCCCCTTTCTGATGAAGGGTCTAGGCCCGAAACGTCAGCTTTTGTGCTCCTAAGGTGCTCCTTGGCCTGCTGCGTTCATCCAGCCCCACACTTCACTGTGTATTCAGCAGACACTGGATATGCTGGCCCTGGCTCTCCATGGCAGCAACCAACCTGTTCGTGGAGACTGCCCGATGCTCGCATGCAAGTGGTATCATGGTACAGATAGTGTTGGTGGAGTCCTTCAACCTTTTAGTCTGCCCAGTGACTCTGACAAACCTGCCTGCTGCTTCTGTATCTACTCGCACATTTCAATGCAGTTCTGAATTGCTGATACCGTGGGGTCTTCCCCTGCCAGGAGCCAAGCAGATATCTGGGTGTGATAGGGCAAGGGCGTTTCTTCTTCGACCAACTTTGGAAACATGTGGGTGATGTGCTCACCACCGTGTTCTCCTGACTCGAATCTAGTAAAAGTCGCTTCAAGGTGTCAATATCTGAGCTGATGGAGGATACAGGAGGCAGCCTTGCCTGTGCATCCTCTGAGGGATTTGCAACTTCTTCCTTTAGAAGTAGATGAGGAAATGTCTCTCTCGCTCGGTCACAGAAGGTACAAAGGTGCCATGAATACCTGCCAGAGACAAAACTGGGGTAGAAGGTTGACCAGGTTAAGTGTACATTCACCATGGCAGTAATAGGTGAGCAGCACAGCAATGGATAATGAATCATACTTGGTTGCAGGGACATGGAGGTTTGGCATCACTATATGATTGGCCACATTCTTCATCAGCTAAGGGCCAAGTTTCTCTCCTCATTGGGTGTGAGGAGCTGAATATCAAGCACCTCAGCACTTTTCTTGGCTTTCTCCAACCTGATTTGAGACATTTTCTCTTGGGATTAGACAAAAGTTATTGGGTGGGGGTGGGGAGTGTAATTGAATGAGATTAAAGTATCTGGCATAATTTTTAATACGTGCAGCTTGAGGAAAGACAGTGAGATGTCCTGAGTGAATGAGTAGGCAGGACCGTGGTCGGGCAAGGGGGCACTGGGGTGGTTGAGAGCAGTGAAGGAAGATTAAGGTGGATGCAGTGTCAGGGAGATGTGGTGGCATTTACCATTGCAGAGCAGAAAAGCTCATTGACCTTCTTTTTGTATTTCTGTGTGTTCCTCTGGACTGACCCAGATACAATGAGGGGCTGCCTTCGGGCTCCAGTAACGAGGTGAGCTTTGGTAAGTGGTGTAACAATTCTCACTAGCTGGTCAAGAGAAATTATAAAACTTGACAAAATCGACACGTTCACCTCATTTCTGTTTAAGCTCAGTGTACTGAGTCATTTAATATTTTCAAAATTAATATTGATCCTTGCTGGATAAGGGCAGTAAGTGATAACAAGGAACAAAGAAATCTAAATGCTGTGCAGATAGAAGCAGACCAGATTCTTGGAGGTGTTGGTTGGTTCACAGAGCTGACTGGTTTTTGTGCAAACCTTTCATCCCCCTTCTAGGTGATATCCTCAGCACCGTTGTTCTGTTCCGTTCTTAATTAATACGGTCCGGTCTGTTAAGGTGGGTAGCTCTGCTTCCAGTTTTACTCTGTAGTGGTATATAGATGGGGTCTATTTCAACATGTTTGTTTATGGTACCAGTGGTCGAAAACCAGGCTTCCAGGAATTCTCATGCTTGTCGTTATTTTGCTCATCCTAGTTCTGTTAATGTTGTTCCGGGTAAACTGACGCCCTTCTTTGTTAGAGTGAATAGAAATGAGGAAGAGCTGGTCGTGCCGTTTTGCTGAGAGTTGGTGCTCATGTATACTGGTGGCGAATTTCATGCCTGCCTGTCCTCCATATTGCTTCTCACAGTTGCTGCAAGATATTTTGTATATCACGTTTGTCCTCCTGATTGTGGGTATGGGGCCTTTTGTGTTTGAAAGTATCTGATGAAGTGTGGCTGTTGATTTGTGTGCTATCATTATTCCAGAGGTCAAAGGAGTCTTGTAGTCAGTATGTTTCTAATGTAGGGTAGGGAGGCCAGTATGCTGGGCCATACAGCGTCGTCTTGATGTTGTTTATTTGCCAGGCATCTGCACATGAAGCTGTTAGGATACCCATTGTTTGCCAAGACTTTGTATAGGTGTTCCTCTTTGTTTTTGCATAGCTCTGGGGTTTCGCAGTGTGTTATCTCTCATTTAAACAGTCTTGACACAGCTCTGTTTGTGGATGCTGGGGTGGTTACTGTTATAATTCAGGATTTGGTCTGTGTGTGTAGTTTTTCTGTATACATTCATAAGGAATTCACCGTAGTTCATTTGTTCCATCGTTATGTCTAGAAACGGAGTTGATTGTTGTTCTGCTCTTCCCTTGGTGAACTTGACCCCAGTGCGTTCCTTCGAACTTTGCTTGTTTAATAACCACAAAAGTATCATCCACGTACCTGACCCAGCGTTTAGGCTGTATCTGGGGGAGGGCTGTTCATTGAAGTCTTTGCCTAACTGTGCCCACTATAAGGCCCGAGATGGCTGTCCCATTAATTTATTCATATACCTGGTCGCTGAAGACACAGTGCGTGGCAAGGCCTGGGTCTAGTAATTTCAGCACATTGTTCTCACTAATGGTTTCTTTGGAGGTCTGTGTTTTCAGTTTGTCCAGTAATGCGGCCGGTGTCTCCCTTGCTAGTATCATGTCGACCAAGGTGAATAGTGCCATAACGTCAGAGGAGATTATTATTTCATCCTTGTCGATTTTTATGTTTCTGTTATTCAAGAATTCCTGTGTGGAGTGTATGGAGTGAGTCGATCCGTGTTGGTGAAGGGTTTCAGTCTATGTTGTAGCTCCTTAGCTAGCCTGTGTGTCGGGTGTGCCCGGCCAGGAAACTAAAAGTGTGTGGGGTACGTCCAGTTTGTGTACATTGGGTTGTCTGTAGAATTGGGGTGTATTTGAACCATCAGGTTTCATTTTTAAGAAATCTATTCTTGTTATTTCGCCTGTCCACTGTAATTTCTTTAGTGTGTAGGAGATCCTGGTCTCTAATTGTGGCATGGTCTATAGGTCTTCATTGGTCTTTATTCAGAATTGAAGGGGCATGGAATGCATTTTCGGAGAAGGTAGTGGAGTCGGCCTCATTAGGGGCATTTAAGCTGCTATTAGACAGCCATATGGATAATAGTATAAGGTAGGAATGGAGGTTAGACGAGACCTTAGGTTTAGGGTAAAAGTTCGGCACAACATCCTGGGCCAAAGGGCCTGTACTGTGCTGTACTGTTCTATGTTCTACAACATGAAAGACCAGATTCGTATTGAATCTCTGAGTTTCCCAACTCCTCACAGACGATCACACAGGAATGATGACTTGGACTGTTCATTCTTTTTCTTTTAATTTTTGGCTATTTTTCGTATTTACTTTGCAGTTCCAACGAATACAATTCAACAAGTGAGATGGTTTCTTACACAGTTGACATCACTGTCCTAGCTCAAGTTGAGATACGAGGGTAAGGACTGAAAATTCAAACGTAGGCACAAAAGTGCATTTAGATTGAATCAACATTCAAAGTTATTTTTTGAAGTTTGGGCATCAACAATCAGGGAAATGATCCCTATAGAATTCATAAACATTTGTGCAATAATGGAACTAAATTGAAAGATAGTAATGTCCTTAGGCAGAAGTCATAAAATCAAACACCCAGTAAGAATGTAAAAATGTGCAATAGCAAACACCAGCCTATAATGCTGTCCAAGCTATTCTTCTTGTTTTCTTTTCATTGTACCATGAGATGGAGAGTAAGGCAGAGCGAATAAGGAGTGGATGATTCACCAAAGAGGGTTTTCTGCTTGTTTATGAGAACATGACAGAAGTAGGCCATTTTCCCGCTCAAACCTGCTCTACCATTCAACAAGACCATGGTTGATATTGCTCAGGCCTCAACTCCTCTCTCATGTCAGCTATCAAGCCCTCCACTCCCAAAATCTGCAAACTCCCTTTCAAAAAATTGTAGATGTCATTTTCTTGCTGGTTAGAAACAATTGCTCCTTTAATTTGTCAGGGCAGGTATCATTTGGTCACAAATTATCTAATTTTCTTTCAGGTTTAGCTGTTAAGAGTTCCAATCAAGTACAACGTTATATTGATAATGCTGTATCACTCAGTGGGTAATAGATTGTTACCAAAGATTGCAGCCCACTACACCCTGCACTTGTTCCCAGTTTGTTTGTGTGGCTTGTTTTGTTGCCAAGTTCCAGCCTAATTTTATCTTCAAAATTATTTTGCTCTCGTGAAGTGTTTCTTCTCCTGATCAGCTGTTTTTGCCCATCGGAAATTGGAAGCCTAAACCACAGAGTGAAGAGGAAGTGGGTCCACAAGTCACTCATGTCTATGAGGTCTGTACTGATTGGCATGTTGATTACTTCATTGTCTGAGTGTTCTCGGGCATTGCATTGTTACCTGAACTATCTTGTCCTTACTTTATGCATATTGTAAATTATAACAGTTCTATACGTGAAGTTGAGCTTATGTTTTTTGTGTTTAATATTGTTTTGCCATTAAGATTTGTCAAATCAGAATTACAACATAATATATTTGACATGTAAGCAATGGGAATTTGAAAAGTTTTTATTCCTGGTGTTAAACTTCATTTGTGGCTTAATGCTGCAGTTTTGGCTTCCTTCCAGCTTTAAATTCGAATGATAGCATAAAAGGCAGCAAGCAAATCAAATTTCCCTGTGAGTTAAAACGTGTCATATTTTGGATGTGGTGCATAGGATAACATCCCACATGATTAACTGTCATTCTTTATAGTTTTTTTTCAAATTAATTATTGGGAGATGAAGTCACTAGCTTTTCAGCATTTATTTCCCATTTCTTATTGACCTGAGAAGATGGTGAGGGATTGTTGTCATGATAGAGGGAGGCTGGGAACAATGTATATATACTGAAAATGCTATTAGGACATGGAGCTGAAAACAGATGTGGAAGAACTGTCTGAACACAGCAGGCAAAGCAGCAACAGAGGACCAGGAAAGCTGATGTTTCAGCCTAGACCCTTCAGCTTTCCTGCTCCTGTGATATTGATTGGGCTGCTATGTTCGTCCAGCTCTACACCTTATGATCTCAGATTCTCTAGCATAGGCGGTTCCTACTATCTCTGGAAGAACTGTCTGCCGTGTTAAAAGAAATCCATGATTGTCATTTCATTCAGTTTGCTGACCTAAACGTTACAGTTACCATAGCAGTATAAGTGATGCACAACTGATGTTACATCCTTCCATTATCACAGTGGGGCGCTTTCAGTTCATTTTCAGTCAAACCTCCCAGTGTCTTTAAACTCTTTGAAGTGGGACCATTCAGTACAATCCTTGTTGAAAATAACTAAGGGAACTTAAAGATAGTAATTGGATTTTCATAATCCAAGACTTTTATTCCAAATAGTAAATTTATCAATAGACAGTTAAGAACTGAGCACTGATCCTGGCATCTGCTCATGGTGACTATGGGGTGAATTGGTATGGTGAAAATAAAAGCAAAAGGTGGCATGATGACATGCATTGGCACTGAGTTGGCACAGGGTCTTTAAAGAGCCATGAGTGGGCAAAGGCATGTAGGCTGGCATGGAGGGTATGGTGACCACACCGTGTGGATACAGAGATGTTAACTGGCATGGCGGATACGGAGGAATATGTGGACTGTGCTAGAAACATGAAGTGGCATGTGTTGGCTTTGGGAGTGTATGTGGAAGGCTGAAGAACTTACTAAGATGGTTTTTAGTAAAATTCATTAACAAAAGTGCTATAATCTAGCATCTGGCCTTTTTGCCCAGCCTAACTCCTGACTAGGCAGCCTCTGAACACTTTCTGAACACTGAGGTTGCCTGCCACATCTCCCCTCATCCTTCTTAAGCTTCACCTACTGCTATTGTATGGCAGTATAACATGCCTGCCACATCTCTAATTTTCATCTGCCCCATGAAAGCAAATCCAACCTTTTGGGGCAATTCCACAGGTCAACTTTGTAGAGCCAGGAATTGTCGCAATTCTGCAGTCATGGACTTGGAACAATAATTTAGGGTAGAGTTTTTTTGGAATAACAGCACCATCTTGCATTCAGAAGACTGATTGTTGAGGATAATGGTTAGAATATCTGCCTATTAGATGCTTTGCAGATTAAATCTCTGAGAAGGATCTTGTGTTGTAGCGATAGTTGGCTCAGGTTCAAATCCTACCTATCCTGAAGATGTGTTGGAAAAATAGTGTGAGCAGTTTGATTAGAACAGCTAAAACTCCCAATAATAAATGAAATGGTGGGACATTCAGAAATGGCGTGGCCTTCCTATGAGCACAAGAAATACATGCTATTATTAAATCTTTCAGTATAGTAATAGATGCAGTGTAAGTCAGACCATGACAAAAAAGTGTTTGCAAAAATACAAATATCAAATCAGCAGGGATAGAATATAGTATGGAGGGAAGTGAAAAAGGAAGCAGAAAAAAGAAATTAATTAAACATTGCCAACGGAGGCCGAACAGACCTGGGTGTTATAAATGGTCATGTTTTGTAGTTCTCTTTCACTATAGCTTTCTAGCAATTGCTAATATGAGAATCGGAAATGTTAATTAACGTTCTCTCTCTCTCTCTTAAAGTTGCGGAACAATGGACCAAGTGCATTTAGCAAAGCCATATTAGACCTACAGTGGCCGTACAAGTATAAGGAGGATTACTTGTTGTACATAATGGAGTACACACCTGAAGGTCCTATGAACTGTACCTCCAAGACGATTATCAATCCACTGAATTTAAAGGTGAATATTGCACTTTTCCTCATCCATCCCTTGTATACACTGGAAACTTTGATATATTTGCTCTCCAGATCTATAAAGGACAAAGTAATGTCCAACACTAATTATGGTGTGCACTAATTATATTTTAAAAAATTACAATTAAAATTATATATTAATCCAGTATTATGGAAGAACAAACATGTCTATCAAGCCAGGATGATGTGTGACTTGGCAGTGGTTTGTGTTACTATAACCTTGTAGCTCTTGTTCTTTTGGTGGTAGTGATTGTGAAGAGAAAGTTGCCACCATAAGTAACCTCGCATTGTTTGTGGCAGGCATGATAGACCGGTGGTGGGCACTGCTGATGTTGATCCTGAAACTGGTTTCAATGATTAATCAAACTTCTGCATGGTGTTGAGTTTCTAAGTGTTTTTTGAAATGGCATCTAACTTAGTGAGTGAAATGTGTTTCATCATATTCCTGAGGCAACACTTCACAGAGGCACTTGAGAGATCAGGAAGTGAACCATTCATCACAGAACAATTGAACTCTGCCCTGTCCTTGTTCCTAGTGTTAGTATGACTTGTGAATTTAAGTTTATGGTTCCCCTCAAGAATGATGACATTGTGGTATCATTGAAGGTTAAAATTAGATGGTGGAACTTTCTTTTGTTTGATGTAGTGATTTCTCAGCACCTGACAGAAAATGAATATTAGCTATTTGCAAATGTCAGCCCGAATGTTGTCCAGTTCCTGCTGTAGGTTGATGAGGGTTACTTCAAGATAGATGCATAAGTGGAAGTGACTAGTGAAAAATCCTCAAAATATCTTCCAGTATTCCTTTTTCTTAATGTCAATTATCAAATACCGCCACACTATCCATGGCAGCAGCTGTCACTACTTTTGCACTCAACTCTTGCATGCATTTGGTTCAAGGCTGTGCCGTGATCTGGAGTGGAATGATTCTGGTTGCACAATGGATGACTCCATATTCTGTTGATATCAGGCTGACAGGATGTTAATTAACCATGCTAGATTTTTCCATTTTTTTTCTGAATAGGACATTCCTTGGCAATATTTTATATTGATAAGTAACTATCAATGTCTTAGAACATCTTAGGTAAAGGATCAAGCCTGCTCTGGCATGCAGATCGTAAACTTACCAGTCATGTTAAACCATAAGATATAGGAGAGAATTAGGCTATTTGGCCCTTCGAGTCTGCTCTGCCATTCAATCATGGCTGATATATTTCTCAACACCATTCTTCTGTCTTCACCTGGTAACCTTTGATCCACTTAACAATCTCTGTCTTAAATACATTTAACGACTTCACCTCCAGATCCTTCTGTGGCAGCGAGTTGCACACATTCACCAACTTCTGGCTGAAGAAATTCCTTCTCATCTCAGTTCTAAGGGGTTGTCCCTTCATTTCTGAGTCTGTGCCCTTGGGTCCTAGTCTCTCCTACCTGTGGAAACGTCTTCTCTACATCTACTCTATCCAGGCCTCTCTGCATTCTGTAAGTTTCACTGAGGTCTTTCCTCATCCTCCTTAAGCTCCATCGAATACAGGCCCACAGTTCTCAGTTGCTCCTCACGCGATAGCCTTTTATACCTAGGATAATGCTTGTAAATCTCTTCTGGACCCCCTCAATGCCAGCACATCCTTCAGACATGGGGCCCAAAACTGCTCACACTATTCCAAATGCAGCCTGACCAGAGTCTTGTAGAGCCTTAGTAGTACATTTCTGTTCTTGTATTCTAGCCCTCTTGAAATGAATGCTAATGTTGCATTTGCCTTCCTAACTGCTAACTAAATCTGCATGATAACCTTAAGACAATCTTGAACTAGGGCTCCTAAGTCGCTTTGCCTTTCAGATTTCTGAAGCCTTTCCCCATTTAGAAAATAGCCTGCATTTCTATTCTTCTTTCTGAATTGCATAACCTCATACATTGCTACATTGTACTCCACAGGCCATTTCTTTGCCCACTCTCCAGCCAGTCCAAGCCATTCTGCAGTCTCCCCACTTCCATAACACTGCCTGATCCTCCACATAGAGATAGTAAGAACTGCAAATGCTGGAGTCAGAGATAACCACCGTGTGGAGCTGGACGAACACAGCAGGCCAGGCAGCATCAGAGTAGCCGGAAAGCTGTCGTTTCAAGTCGGGACCCGTCTTCTGAAATGGGGAGGGGGAAGGGAGAAGGGAACTCAGAAATAAATAGAGAGGAAGTGTCAATAGTTTCAGGGCTGAATCTCTCTCAATTTATTTTGGAGCACCCTTCTTCGTCCCTGTTTCTGAAGAAAGATCCTGACCTGAAACATCAACCTGTCTGCTCCTCTGCTGCCTGGCCTGCTGTGTCCCTCCAACTCCACACATCTTTGTTGTTGAGATTGTAAATGAAACAATATTCTCACTTCCATTGAACAGATCGTTAATGTATAATGTGAATAATTTGGTCCCGACACTGATCCCTCTGGAACTCCTCTAGTCACGAGCTGCCATCCAAAAAAAGACCCCTTTGTCCCTACTCTGTCTTTTTCCGGTCACCAATCCCTTATCCATATCATTTCCTCGTCACTGACACGATAAGCTGTTATCTTATTTTGCAGTCTCCAGCTTGGTAGCTGGTCGGAGGCATTCTGGAAAATCAAACACACCACGTTTTTGGGCTCTCCTTTATCTAACTTGCTTATTACCTCCTCAAAGAATTTTTACAGATCTGTCAGGCATGTCCTCCTCTTAATGAAGCCATGCTGATTTATCCCTGTTTTAACATGCTCTTCTGTAATCTTGTCCTTAATATGGGACTGAAATCTTATAAATGATCACGGTCAGGCAAACTGGCTTATAATTTCCAGTCTTCTGCCTCCCTCCCTTCTTAAATAGCGGTGTTACATTAGCTATTTTCCAGTCCTCTGGGATTCTCCCTGACTTCAGCAAATCCTGAAAGACCAATATCAATTCCTCCATAATGTCCCTGGCTATCTTCTTCAGATCTCTAGGGTATGCTGCATCCAGTATGGGTGATTTATTCAACTTCCTCAGCACCTTTGTATTTAATGATGGCCACTACACTCATCTCTGCCCCCTCTCTTCCCCCCACCCCGTCTCTGATGATGTTCCAGTATGCTGCTGGTGTCTTCCACCATGAAGACTGATGGAAAGCACCTTTCTATTTCTTTTCCCCCCATTACTACTTCTCCAGGCTCATTTTCCTGTAGTCTAATGTCCACTTTGTCTTACCTTTTATATGTCAAAAAAAAAGTCGTCGTCTTCTCTTAGATTACTCACTAGCTTACCCTCGTTTTGTCATCTTCCTCCTTATTGTTTTTTAAGTATCCCATGTTTTTTTCATAGGCTTCCCAGTCCTCTAGCTTCTGATTAATCTATGCCACGCTGTTTGCTTTATCTTTTGTTTTAATGCTGTTTCTGCCATCCCTTGTCAGCCACGATTGTCTCATCTTTTCCTTGGCATGTTTCTTCTTCCTTGAGATGAATATCTGTTGTGTCTCACAAATTAGCCCCAGAAACCCCTGCCAGTGCTGCTCCAATGTCCTCTCTGCTGGGCACCTATTCCAGCCAACTTTGGCCAGTTCCTCACTCGTGTTTGTATTTACCTTTTTACTCGGTTGTAAATCATCTGATTTGAGCAGTCTACAGGGTGAATTTGTTTTCAAGTTTCATAGACGTTGTCGTGTCCAGTGCACCCAGTTGTTGTTTATAGTCATATGGAGTGAACTGAAGTAACTGGATACTGGTATCAATGATGATCTTGTGAGGTCATCTGAACATTTGGCTGAAGATGCATGTAAACACTTACACTTTGTCTTGTGCGCTCTTGCTGGGCTGCAGCATGCATGCAGATGAAATATTTATAAATTATCTTCCTCGTGTTAGTTAACTAGTTGTCAATTCTGGCAATATATAATTTTGGAATTTGACAAAATCCAGCATTCTACTGTTTAATATTTTTCAATTTTCCATTGCATTGCACATGAAAAGTTAAGATGAATGCATTCTTCAAGAGAAATGCGGCTGGCACATTTGATATTGCACACTGGGGAACAATTTTTTGCAAACGGTTTATTATTGAACCACTGCTAACAAGAAGCTGAGACGCACACTACTTATACAGAGAATTTCTATCATTAATATCGATAACTTTTATAATGGAAAAATTCAGCAGAGATATTGGAAATAAGGGTTTGGAGATGGACGTTACTTGGAAATGCATAATAATTATTGTTATTACATAGATGATACAAGAAATGTTCCAGTGACTTTATTTTACTCATTATTTTGTTGCAGAGTGCAAGCTCAATGGCAAACCAGACAACCTCTCCAACTGCAAGTCCGAAACATCATCATCATATAAAACGCAGAGACACGACTGAATCAGAAGGTATTGAGGTGCTGGTATGTATCTTGGATAGTATTTAGATGATTCTAATATTTGTTACTGCTTAAGTTGAAGAATTTTAAGCAGAAAGTCTTTTTGTGTGGAATTGCTAGCTACTGAAGACCATTACTACAAATTTGTTTAAGTAGGGAATTGGAAGAACCCTTCTCGGCTTATTCTAATATCCCTAATCTCCTAGTCGTCTGGAATTTAGGTGAAATCAAACAATGAGCATGCCTTTTTTTTTCTTCTCCAAATGCATCAAATTATGTTAAACCATATTTTACACACACTTCACAATATGTGTGTTTGCTTTATGACTGGGATTTCAAAATGGTAGCCAAAAGGCTACCAAACTACTAAACCATCACAGCAAAGTTCAAGTCTGTTATTTACCTGATATTTCCATGTGCTTTTTTTCAATGCATCACAGAATAACAATAAACAATGGAAACTGAAAATGTTTTCTCTTGAATTCTGGGAATTCAACTGCATAATTAATGGTTGAAATTAGTTAACTAGTTACATGACGATATGCAGACTCACATAAAAGATATTAATTTTTTTTAATGTTTGATCAGAAAGTAAGTATCTTTCGAAAAGCCATTACAATAAGAGCACAGTAGCATTTGCTGCTGCTTGGGGTGAGTGACAACGATGATGGGGAGATTGGGTAAGATTTTTTTTAATTCCTAGGTTTGAAAAGCTGATAGTAATTTTAGGGACCACGAACATTCAGAAATGCTGTTTGATTAATGTCAATTTCAGAAATAACTCATTTGCCAGTTGTGCTTCGAACATTTAGAACTCCAATACATTAAGTAGAGGGGAGGGTGAAAGAAGTTGTGATTAAAAGCTTAATCTAAAAAATGTATTGTGGGATAAGGTTTTTATAAATATGGAGAAGCTATAGATTTAAAGGGGAAATTCAGGAGATTAGGGTCAAGCTCATGAATAAAAGTATTTACCTCTGTTTGAGGCTGTGTTCTCATAAATTTGAAAGGAACTGTAAGTAAAATTCTTGAGGCACATTCAAGAGAAATATTTTGGCAAAAGTGTAGCAAGCTGAATAAGTTCTGGACTTAGCTTGAGGAAAGAAGCAATGCAGATGGATGACTGATCATTAATTTAGTTAGTTTTAACATAATTATGGAAAAGAACAATGAAGATGTTTACATTGCCAAATTGGGGCAAGGCAAATTTTTCTAAGCGGTGGGGAGAATTTAGGGGTTGGGAACAAATATGTTCCCATAAAGCAGAATAGTGGCTTGGTAAAATCAGGTGTCTTCTGGACGGCAAAGAGTTTATAGGGTAAGATGTAGCAGAAAAGGAAGGCTTATGTCTGACACACCAAACTTAAGACTGCAAAAAACTAGAAGGAGTCTAGAAAGCTCGGAACTGGAAGGACACAATCAAAGAAGAAATTAGGAAAGCAAAGAGAGGGAATGAAAGAATGTTGGCAAACAAAATCAAAATGAACCCAAATATGTTTTCTAGAGTCATGGATTCATCAGCATGGAAATAAACCCTTCAATTTAACTCGTCCATGCTGACCTGGTATCCTAAACTGAACTAGTCCCATTTGCCCGTGTTCATCCCATATCTCTGAACCGTTCCTATTCATGTACCTGTCCTATTGGCTTTTAAATGTTATAATTGTAAACGCCTACTATGGCA
This sequence comes from Stegostoma tigrinum, assembly GCF_030684315.1. Taxonomy (NCBI): domain Eukaryota; kingdom Metazoa; phylum Chordata; class Chondrichthyes; order Orectolobiformes; family Stegostomatidae; genus Stegostoma; species Stegostoma tigrinum. Next base: position 39,210,535 of record NC_081360.1, on the reverse strand, counting down.
GTCCCACAGTGTAAAGTTAAAATGCCCTATCATTACCACTATTATTCGTACAGAAATCTGAGATCTCTTGACATATTTGCTCCTCTACTTCCTGCTGACTATAGAGGGAATAATAGTAATAAGTTCAACACATTAAGATTAAGAAGATAACAAGTAGGGTGTGTAAAAGAAAAAAATATATAAATAGTGTAGAGGCAAAAGACTTTGATATGATTCTTAATGAATATTTTGCAGCTGTCTTCGTAAAACCAGAGAAGTGTGTAGATATTGTAGCTCAGAAGGACAGTTTGGAATACTCAATGCGACGAATATGGTGAGAGAGAAAGCGTTAATGGGATTAAGGTCCTTGAAAGTGGAAAATCACTACTGCAGATGAACTATACCTCAGGTTGTTAAAATAAACCACGAGGAAATAGTGGAAGGTCTGATGTTTGTTTTCTAATCCTAATTTGATGAAGGTGTGAGGATAAAGGATTGGATTAATGTTAATTTTTTAAATGTCAGAGGATAGACCAAATAATTTGAGACCTCTCAGACTAAACTCAGTCACGGGTAATTTTAAAAGACAGTTTATACTGTCATGCAAAAAGACATAGATTAGTGAAGGATAGTCAGGGTGAACTTGTTCAGGGAAGACGAGTTCTGATTAACGTGATTAAGTTTTTGAGGAATCAACAAGGAGGATGGATAAGGGTGCAGCAATCAATGTGGTCTACATTGTCAAAAGCATTACTGAAATCAATCCTCCATTTGGCAGACTGATGTAAAGAAATAAAAATGCATATGATCCTGGGGAATTTAGTAAGCAGGATACAAAACGGAATCAGTAGCATGAAACAAAGGATAACGGTAAATGGGTCTTTTTGCAACTGGAAGACTGTGTGTTTCCAGTGGGATTTTACAGGACTCCATATTGGAGCTTCTGCTTTTTGTGGCATATGCCAACAATATGGACATAAATTACGTATGTAGGTAACACAAAATTAGCTATATTGCAGAATCCAAGAAACAAAACTATAGAATGCAGAAAGGTATTCATGGAGCAAATGGGTAGAAAAGTGGCAAATGGAGTTCAACCTGAGAAGGGGGAGGTCAATCAAGGCTATGGAGTACACAATAAATGAAGGGTGTAAATGAATTTTGGACGTTGAGTGAAATTCAACAGATCTCTGAAGGCGGCAGGTCAGGTGGTTAAGAAGACCGATGCAGTCTTTTCCTTTGTTCGCTAAGGGATAGGATATAAATGTAGGAAGATCGTGCTGGAGCTACAATAATCATTTGTTAGAATGATGTGAAGGTGCTGATGTTGGACTGGGGTAGACAAGGTCAAACATGGCACCAGGTTATAATCCAACAGGTTTATTTGAAGACACAAGCTTTTGGAGTCTGACTCCTCCTTCAGGTGTCAGTAAGAGAGGGGACATCAGATACTTTATTTACCTTAGCCGGGAAAACCTCAGCAAGGCATAAAATGTTAGAAATATCGGAGAAAATTGAGATATAAACTTATAGGGGCCTGGAGCTCAGTGCCTGAAAGGATAATAGTGGCAGAAACCTTCAACTATTTTAAAAGGTATAGAAATACATGCCTTCAGTCCTGTATTCTGCAGGGCTATGAGCCAAATGCTGGAAAGTGGGATTAGGCTGTGTGCCTTGTTTTTCATCTGGCGAGGGCCTGGTGGGCAAAGTGGCCTCTTGCTGTGCCATAATATTGTGACAATTCCAAGTATTTGTATTATGTGAAAGGGAAAGGTGATGATGGTGATGTCTCCTCTTGGTTTCTGCAGGGATGTGACAATGCAGAATGTGTGAAAATTAACTGTCAGATTGGCAGGCTGGAAAGAGACAAGAGTGTAGTTCTGCATGTCCGGTCACGACTGTGGGGTGAAACATTCATGAAAGTGAGTGGCAGAAAGACTTTTTTTAACAAGTTTAGTGTATTCATCAATTCTATTCTTTGTTTTATAGTAATTTTGCTGTTTTATTTCTTGCTGTTACATTGCAAAATCACAGAAGTCTTACAGTGAGGAGGCGGCTATTTGGCCTATTGTGCTGGCACGTGCACCAGCTCATTAAATGAGCTTCAATACCGAATACCAGTCTCCTGCTTTTCCCCCAGAGCCTTGCTCACATTATTTTTACGCAAGTAATCATCCAGTGCCCTCAAGATACTTCAACTGAACTTGCCTCCATCACACTTCAAGGAAGTGTATTCCATACTCTAACCATGAGCTGAGTGAAAGGTTTTTTTGCACACTTCACTGTGGTTCTTTTGCAGATCATTTAAATCTATCCACCCTTCTCCTTTTAGGAGCAGGAACAGTTACTCTTCGTCTGTTCCATCCAGCACATTGATTTTTGAAAATCTCTTTCAGATCTTTTCTCTAAAGGAGAATAGTCCCAAATTCTTTGACATATCCTCATGGCTGAAGTTCCCCATTCCTGAAACTATTCTTGTAAATTGCTTCTGCACTGCCTCCAATTTGTTCACATCCTTCCTGTAACGTGGTGCCTGGAACCACGCAGGGTACTCCAAGTGAGGTCTAACAAGTGTCTTACATTCAACAACACTTCCCTGCTCCCCTACTCATGAAGGACAGTTAGAGGGAATAGTGTGAACTAGTAGCTAAAAGAATGATAAAACAGTTAATGATTCTGTGGGAACTTGCATGTACATATTTTTAATGTATATGATGTCATCAAAACATATGTCCTTATCATTTCTCCTTCATATAACTAGAAAGAGAATCAGTCATACTCCTTGATGGCTTCCGCATCGTACAGTGTCATTGAAATGCCATATAAGAACTTCTCTGCTGAACTTCCTACTGGATCCATTGTGGTAAGCATTTTAGGTCCGTTAATATTTTTGAAAATAAAATTCCTGTTTTTAAAATCAAATTTTAACCTTTTTCTTTTTTTTTAAATATGCAGGTTACTACTTTGGTGACTTGGGATAAGGTGATAACTCCTCACCCAGTGCCAGTTTGGGTTATTATATTGGCACTCCTAGCTGGTCTACTCCTTCTAGCTCTCTTGGTATTTGTCATGTATAAAGTAAGTAACATTCTGTTGTCAAGCTTCTTTTAGTCAATCACTGTTGTAAGGTACAGAAATATTGCTGGATTGTAGAACCTTAACTACATTGCCTTTCGGTCATTTTGAAACAGTTTGAGATGCAGTACAAAATCTTGTTTTCTTTAGTCTGAAATTCAGAGGCGACCATGAAGAATTCTCCTTCTCAACCTCTCCCTTCCGTTATTGTCTGCTAAGACTATGGTAACTTTAATTTTAGTAGTGATATGAACTCGGCATATGATTTTAAAATAAAACAAAGAACTGTAGATGCTCAAGATCTGAAACAAGAGGAGAAATTTCTGGAAAAATTCAGCAGGCCTGGTGGCATCTGTGGAGAGAAAACTGATTTAACATTTTGACTCCAGTGGCCCTTAGTCAGAAAGGTTCTGAAGGAGGGTCATTGGACAGAAAACAATAACTGTGTTTTCACACCATTTAAAAACCCAGTCACACCCATTCAGCAAGGTCTAACAGTTGGAAGGTTTGTTTTTACAGTTAAATTGCCATTAACAATGTATTAAAAGTGTGACACTGGAAGGAATTAAATTCTTCCATATAGATCATGCGAAAACCTTGAACAATACACAACCTCATGAATTTCCTAAGTACATAGAAAGACTTTTAGAATTTAAATTCTAAACTGGCAGAACATGTTGATCTCAGCATCACAAAATCATTTAGAAGGGGAGCAAATAAAATTGCTTATGGCTTTTAAAAAAGGTATTTTTGGTTTATGACATTTGTGACCTGAAAATATAATATCAAATATAAATTTGGAAGATAAACACATGAAACTGATACTCCATAAAATTATGCCCTTGTTTGTATTTAACCCCTGATACAGGAGAAACCAGTCAGCCTGGCAAGACTGTTCCACTATTCAGTTAGATGATGGCTGATCATCCGTCTCAATGTCACTTTCCTGCACAATCTCCATATCTATTGATGTCAGTCATCTTCACAAATCTATCAATTTCATAGTTCATGCCCATTGATTAAACTTCCATTGCCCTCTGGGGTAGAGAATTCCCCCACTCGGTATGTGAAGGAATTCTTCACCACCACAATCTGAGTGACAGTTGACCCATTTAAGGTTGTCCCCAGTCTCAGACTCAGCAGCCAGGAGATACATCTTATTTATATCCGCCCTGTAACAACTTCAATTTCCAAAGAATATAGACCCAATCTCCTCAATCTTTACTGCTAAAACAATCTCACTATCCCAGGAATTAATCTGATGAACTTCTGTTACACTCGATCTATGGTAAGTATGTCATTCCTTGCATAAGGAGACAAAAACTGTGCACAGAACACTAGGTAAAGTGTCGCCAATGCTCTGTACAACTGGTAAATTAGATAACGGGCAAAATTTACTTTAACAACTTCCTTACGTTTTTACCAGTTTCCTCTGCATTTGTTTTTTAGGTCTTGATATTAGTGCACAGTCATTGCTGAGATTATTTGACATCTGCTGCATGTTTTCTTCAGGTTTTATGCATTTAAATTTTATCTCATTTTTACCCATTCCCCAACAATAATTTCCCGACCTCAATGTTAGTATAGGCAGCAAGCATCTTTGCATAAAATGGAGTACGTCTGTCGTGGGGAAAATGGTGGCATAGTAGTAATGTCACTGCACTGATAAATCAGAGACTGGAGCTAATGCTCTGAGGATATGAATTTAAATTCATTGATAAATCTGGAATATAAAGCTAGTATCAGCAATGGAGAAAATAATAACAATCAGGTGGATTGTAAAAATTCACCTGGTCAACTAATGTCCTTTTATGGAAACAAATCTGCAATATTTTCCTGATATAGCCTACATTCCAGCAATGTGACTGTCTGAAATGTCCTATAGTCACACAGTTTAGGGAACAGATTGCTTCAGGAGATCCCATGAGGTGGTATGTAGAATCTTGTGCGTTAAGCTTTAATGGTAGATCAATTTTATACAGAACCAGTACTGGTCAAGCTAACCATACTTAACACAGGGGCACTCACTAAGGGCATTCAGCGTTGAGGGGCCTCATATCAAGAAAGTGGAGAGGTAATTTTAAGTTCATACCCTGCTAATCCCCTTCCTTCATCCCTCCCCGGCTGACCATCTTCTGCTGTGGGTCAGTGTTGGACTATAAGCAACCATTGCTGTCCAACTCGCAACGATAATTGAATACAGCGACTGGTCTCTGATTGGCTAGAAGCTCTGTGCTGTTGGGGGCAGTCAGCCACCTGAATGGAACAAGTTGTGGTGGGCTTTCACAGAAGGAGAAGAGGTGGGGCTTTTGCTACTTGTCCAGTTACCAGGAACCCCACTATGTCTCCACCTCCACAAGATTCTGCCTGCCTTGTCTCACTTGGTCAAAGGATCAGCAGTTGGTATACCCAGTGGGAAGAAGTGTATTAAAGAATGAATATGGAACCTACTATTGAGTCCATCCTGGTTTTGTGGCCTGAACCTGAATCACTCCATCTCCTATTAAGGTCCCAACTGATAGTAATATTAACAAGTCAGATCCCCGAGTGAGATGGGGCTTGAAAGACAAGTGTTTTTTTTGTTATAATAATCACTGAACATATTCACAAGAGGTGCCAAAGTAATTTTAACAAAGAATGTAGAAATTTGTTACAAGCAAAGAAGACACCTACAATGTTATATTGTACAAGAAGTATTTGAAATTTATTCTTATTTCAAATATCAGAAATACGTATTCAACCCTTTCCCCACACTACAACCTTATAGATATTCAAATCTCAGCAAAGGGTGACCCCTGTCTCCACACTGAAATTATTTGCTCAGCTGAGACAGCTGCAGTCAGCTTTCTTTCCTGCAATGTTCTGTACCTTCACTCCATATTATTTCCTTTAGTAATGCCTCTTCCTGAAACTTTAAACAAGCCGCTGATTCAGCTCAGTTACTATTTAATACATGTTCCGTAACCTTGTGTCTTCAATAACCTTGTCATATGTTTTCCTCTCTGACATTAGTCTTCTCTTTCTGAAACCTTTCCTTAAGCAGCTCAGAACTTCCCCCAAATCCCTGCACTCACTGTTTTGGATACAGCCATACAAATAGAACCTCTGCTATTAGGGATCTCTTCTCTGCATGAACTTGTACACTGATTCACTTCTGGATGGTTGTGACTTCAGGTTACTAGACTTCTGATGCTAGGCAACACCTACTTTTTATTTTGTCTACCTCTATTTCTAATACTTTAAACAATTCACTCAAAGTTTTAAATACCTCTCAGTGGTTAGTACTGCTGTCTCACAGCGCCAGGGACCCAGGTTCGATTCCACCCTCGGGCGACTGTCTGTGTGGAATTTGCACATTCTCTTAGTCTCTGTGTGGGCTTCCTCTGGGTGCTCCGGTTTCCTCCCACAGTCCAAAGATATGCAGGTTAGGTGGACTGGCAATGCTAAAGCCCGTAGTGTTCAGGGATGTGTAGAGAAGATGGGCTATAGAGGGATGGGTCTGGGTGGGATGCTCTGAAGGTCGGTGTGGGGTTGAAGGGCCTGTTTCCACACTGTAGGGATTCTGTGATCTATGAAATGCCTGTAAAGAAAACAAATCTTCAGCCATCCTTGGGCCATGCACTGAACAAACCTAAAATGAAACAAAAATAAAATGGAGTTTTCTCTCCCTGATGTGGCAAGAGTAATGCTGAGTATATAACAAAATTAGGTGAGAATGAAAAAGTCAAATTCTCATCTCCTAGCAAAATATCTGACTTCCAAGTCTCAAATATTCTGAGTCTCACCCGTGAATTGCAATTGTTTGAGTTTACATCTCATTTAGTAACCCAACTATCCCAATTCCAGTTCTCCTTTCCTCGACTGAGAAACCAGAAAGTGTTAGTTCCTAATATTAAGATTAGCACTAAGTTATGGATTGCTAGCCTCTGTGTGGCCCACATTATTTATTAAAAACACAAGATTTTGAGCCTGAGTAATAAGATATGCCAGCCTCTGTCCAGGCGGGCTGGGACTGTTGGCATTGTCTCTTTTGCTATTCAGCAGAGAAGAGTGCTTCTGTGCTCTCTCACAATCCCATCCACTGGCACCTTCAGATCTCTGACCAATAAATATGGGGAGCTAGCTTACCTTTCCTCACAGATAACAGCGTGTAGAGCTGGATGAACACAGCAGGCCACGCAGCATCAGAGGAGCAGGAAAGCTAACATTTCGGGTCTGGACCCTTCTTCAGAAAATCATTTACCTTTCCTCAGACGTTTTTAGGGTCGAGCACCACTGTGTAAGGTGTACTTCCTGGCTTGAGGCGTTGAAGGGGCGAGCAGCTGGGTTTTAAATGTGGATGCCTAGGCATGGAAGATGGAAAGCCACAGAAATGCTGATTTGATTTTGATTTGATTTGATTTATTGAAGTCATAAGTACAGCGAAAAGCTTTGTTTTGCGAGCATTACAGGCAGATCAAAGCAAACTGTGAGGTATACAAGTTAATAACTGCACAGAAGATGCACAAAGCATGATCAACGTTAGCAAGATCAACATTATTTGAAGTTAGAGAGTCTATTTATCAGTCTAATAATGGTAGGGAGGAGGCTGTTCTTGTGTGTGTTACTGGAGTGGGAGGGGTCTTTTAATGATGTTGGCAGCCTTTCTGCAGCAACAAGAAGTATTATTGGAAACTATGGGTGGGAGGTTGGCTTCTGCGATGGCCTGAGCTGTGCACACAACCTTCTGTAGTTTCTTAATGGTCTTGGGCAGAGCAGTTGCCGTACAAGGCCATTATGCACTTCGATAGTATGCTTTCCATGGTGCATCTGTAGAATTTGTTGAAGGTTTTTATGCATATGCCAAATTTCTTGAGCTGTGTGATGAAGAAGAGGAATTGTTGTGCCATCTTGACCTTCACATCTGCTTGGGAAGTCCAGGACAGGTTGTCACGTAGCGTCTCTCCTAGGAACCTGATGCTCTTGATCCTCTCTACCTCAGCTCCATTAAGGTAGATAGGGGCATGTCCTCCTCCTTTCTTCCTGAAATCCGTGATCAGCTGTTTCATTTTGCTGATATTGAGAGAGAGGTTGTTACTATTGCACAACTTCTGCCTTACTCACCAAGTGATACCTTAGGAAACACGCTCAACGTCTTGGTTGCACATTAATGAAGTGAAATGCAGAAGAACATGTGAGAAAATTCATCCTGAGCTATGGCAGACCAAGCGCCTTGAATTTCACTTGCCAGCGAACTTCAGTTGGCAATTAGAAAACTCAGCTCCGTATTTTCTCCTTGTTAATGCACAAAATAAAAATATCATTTCAACTTAAAACTATACATCGTTCCTCCACTTTAGAACAGAAGTTCTCAAACAATAATAACATGTTTAAAAACCTTCATCATTGCCCAGCCTGGTTGCCTATGCAACAGATTGGACTAAACTCTGCAGAGGAATTCCTAAGATTTATGTCTTGTGATGTTGCATATTGGCATTGTTCAAATCAAGTGATTTTCAATTTATGAATCATGTTTTACAGTTTGGTTTTTTCAAACGTGTCCGACCGCCACGTAAAGATTCCATTGAACGGCAGCAACTGCAACCACAAGAAATGAATGGGGATGGAGCCACAGAAACGTAACTGCCATCAGTTACAAAAACTGCCTGGAACTCAAATTACTCTAAACCCTGGACTTGAAGTGAACAATTTGACTAACGTGGTGTGAAATGAACTGCCAAGAATGCAGTTTGCACTAGCCTCTTTATTTGTATTGACATGTTGGTAGGTACAAATATTGAGCAAGGGCAATATAAATTTAGCTTTTCTGGTTCCTACTGATGTGGTTCTTGTATTTCATTGCACTGATTAGCACTTCAAAATCTGTATATTGTTGCAGGTTTAAAATGGTGAAATTCATTGCCATTGTTGCGGTTATAGCAAACTGTGTTTTCAATTTTAACTTTGAAGTGCAATATCACAAGTTAGTAGATCCTCACTGAAAAGCAAATCATTGAAAGTCATTTAAGAACAATTCCTCTTAAATGCATTAATTGATTTAACCTATCATTTTGTAGCATTAAATGACTGTTGTCAATTTATTTGGATGAAAGCAAAGTGGTTTTACAATGAGAATGTATTTTTAAAAAGTTTTGGAACGTATTATGATATGATTGTCCATATTGGGCAAATAGAGGGTAATATGTTCTGTAGGTTTGTTGCATTTATTTTGGTCAACATTGAAATTAGTGATAAGGTGTATGATGCACTATAGTGAGATATTCTGGTCCTATTTACTATGGACTCTTCTTATCGTGACCATTTTCCCACCACAACCACTGACCTAACACTCCACCCTACCCCCGAATACCATCTTCTGCTGACCTTGCAGTTGCAATATATGAGTTGGTAAACACAACCATTCTGTTACAGACTTCTGTGTTACTGCGTCAAGAATTTAATTACAACTCGAAGATCCCATGTCCCAAAATAATTCAGCAGATCACAATGCTATTGAGTGCATTAGCCTTTATGTCTTGTTTGTACAAATTATTCTAGTCAGAATCAACAATTGAGGTATGTTACAGTTCTTAAAAAAAACTTATGTTTGTGAAGTATAGATATGCCAATTGATTATTAAAGATGGTATGTGTAATAAAAAGAAAATGCACAAATGATGTAATTTTTTAGGATTGGTTTATGACCCTGCAGATTTATAATGAAGAGGGAAATAAGTGGTTTTTGCCCTGTTTTATCTTTTAAGATTCACATTTGTTCTTTAATTGCTCACATATGCATTTGGGTGATTGTATTTCATGGCTTTTTTAAAGGGAATAAATGGGATGTGAATTTCAAGAGTCTGTTTTTTTTTTAAAACTAATAAGGGACAGTGGTGATGCCACTGCAATAGTAATCCAGGCTAATGTTCAGGAGACATCGTTTTAAATCTCACCATATCAGATGGTGAAATTTGAAATTAATTAAAAAAAACTTAATGAAAGCGAATGTAACCATTATTGTAAAAAAAAGAGTTCTGGTTCACGAGTGTTCTTTACGGAAGGAAATCTGTCATCCACACTTGCTGTTAGATGTGATAGCAACATCACTGATTCTTCACCATCATTGGAAATGGCCCAGCAAAGTCCTCCGTTCCAGGACAATTTCCAGACAAATCTCTCCAATGTATCCTGTTGCTAACAAGATTTCTTCTGTTCCCCAATTACAGCATTACTTCAATTATAACGTTTTTACCAACAATTATGTCTAACCAGCACCGTTAATATAATGGTAATACTGGTGTGTGCTGTGGGAATGAGAGTCCACACTAAACCAGTATTTCACATCCAGGCTGTCTGTAACTTGGGAAAGAGTTTAAGAGAGCTATATAAGCATGTGGCATTGGAAGTAATTCAGAAAGATGAAGGGCATATTGTTGGGCCCATGCTGACTCTTGCTTTCCATTTCTAACACGATCCATTGTAGGATTGGGTGCTCTACTATTTGAAGCATTTTGATAATATATTTGCTGGTTAATTTTATAATTTTGAGCCTTTACCTGGTTTTAGGAAGCTAATGGCTTCAAATGTGAACCAGCATATTGAGTCAACCAGAAACAGGCCCATAGGCCAAGGTGTTTTAGAAACTCGCGGAAGATGTTGTCATAACCAGCAGCAGTGCCCAGCTTTCTTTGTCTAACTTCAGGGTGTGCGAGAGGCTCAGATCTGGAATTGTGAAGTAACAAGGCCTCAAATAAAGACTTGAATCTGTGTTGCTTAAACGCATGAGCGTACCATGGTGTTTAAAGTTAAAAGATGGTTTAGAACAAGAGAGCAGTTCCAAATGTTTCCATAATCATATTGTATGTGGGTTCAATAATCCTTATATTATTCATCTTTTATCATTATTTGTATAAGTTGCTTTCAGAATTTCTTTTGTATTGATGTATTTGAACCTCTATCTCCAAGAATTTACTACAGGATAAGTACAATACATGGAAAAATATAACCACAAACTCATCTTGAGGTGATGGTCTCTAGTTCTCGATTTCTGGATGGGTGGCATATTAATGACTGCACAAAGATGGTTCCATCACATCATTGTCAGTAATGTTCTCTGTTATTAATTTATTTTCATGATTATAACCTGCTAAAATTACAGGAATTGATTATGAAAGGATTGAGAGTCAAAAATAAAAATATTACCAGAAATGCACGTCTGTTTGTCAGCATCTGACAGAGACTAGGAATGGCTGATGATGGTTTTAGGTCCTTTCTAATTACTAAACCTGCTCACTTTACTTTAAGATGCTGACAGACCCTCTGTGTATTCAATGCTGTTTTGTTTTATTAAAACTGTGCTGTGCATTTAGGCATTCAGGCTTTGAGTGTGGTAAGTTCCAATGTCACCATAATTAATGTAGTACCGAAATATTTGATGCACAGACCATTGATGAAAATAGCGAGAACTGCTGTATTTGCGGTGAGTATCTAAAGGGGAGACTAAACCTGTAATAAAGAATGGGAGAGGGAGGAGGAGGAGGTGGTGGTAGGGTGGACTGGGGAAGAGGGTGAATGCAGAACCTAAAATTTGCCGTATCCAGAATGCTGGAAGACTTTTCACGAAAACACAGTAACTGACTAAGTAATTGTAAAACCTTCCTAAATAAAAGTCCGAGTTCATGGTATTGGGCTTTTGTAGCAAGAAGTAAAACAATTACATGGTTTTATGCACAGGACTATAGTTTGGCTTTGGGAGTATTACCTTCATTTATTGCTATGTTCCTGTGTTCATTGTTCACTTTCAGAAGCATTGGTGGTTTACAATGTGAAGCTTAGCCGACTGAGTTGTTTTCTGGTGTTCAAATGACACTTACTAATTCAATTATGAAGAATCACTAATGAATCCAAAATTTAATTCTGAGTAAGTGTGCAGTTGCTGAGTGTGTGAGTACATATCAGAGAGACTATATGAAATCAGAAATCAGTTTGAAGGGAAAAATGCGGTCGTAAATAGTTTGAATAAAAATGAGGTTAACGGTGAACATTTGTTGAATCAGCAGTGAAAAATGAAGCAGAACAGATAGGACATGTGAGTATTTGCTGAGGGTACTGAACGTTTAATTTGTGCTTACTTCAGAATCATTTGTTGAAGAGAGAATCGTATTTTGGGGAAGTTTTTGCTGGGATAAAGGTGATCCTGAGGGCCTGAGTATACGGATGCATGTTTAATCTGAAATTTTAGTTGAGGGGCTTAAGGCCTTGAACTGATTAATAGATGCATAAAGAAATTGATAGGTGGTTGCAGTGATGATGAACATAAAGCTTGTGTTGATTGGTAAAAACCCACCTGGTTCACTGATGTCCTTTAGGGAAGGAAATTTGCCTCACCTGGTCTGACCTACGTGTGATTTCACACTCTCGGCAATATGATTTACTTTTAACTGCCTTTTTGAATTGGCTCAGCAAACCATTCAATTCAAGATTAATTTGGGATAGTAATGAATGCTGTCGACCAGTAATGCCCATACTCCATGAGTAGTATCCTTTTATCTCATTTAATATATTGTGGAACTGTACTCCAAACTTGTTTAGCTACCATATATGGAATGGAGTTTCTGCAAAACTTCAAAATATACTCCACCTAAGGTGGTTAGGAAGTCTTTCTCCATTAAAGATTAGCTGTGCTAGCTTACTTAATGAATTGTATCACCAATTCCACTCTTGCATGAAGTGTCATTTATTATGAAGGTTGCTACTGTCAGTTGGTGATCACATTTCTTTGCTTATTCCAGCTATATCTGAAATAAACATAACGGACTCTAAGTTTGAATGTAAACCTCTATATGAATACAGGTTTTAAAATTTGTTTTCCAACTGGTATCCAGAAAAAGCAAAAGAATGCTGGATAAAGACAAGGGAGAAATTAATGGGCAGATAACGGGGATGTGAGAGAAGGCTCATGTTCATTATAATCAATACCATGGACCAGTTGTGCTGTAAAAGCAGACTTAATCATTGGTTTCTGGGAAGAGAGGAGTCAAATTATTGACCATGACTCATTGCTGCAACTTGGAAATACTTTGCTCTAGATTCTAATTTTTTTCTATGACAATGAATTTTCTGAAAAAAAATCTAAAGGCAGTCTTCTAAAGTCCTGAATAACATGACAGTGGCAAGTCAGTTGGGAAAATATGCAGGGATAAATGTCTGATTCTACAATGTAATTTTTCATTCTGAAACAAGAATCTCACGAATGAGCACTACTAGCATGCCATTACTAGCTCATCTCACCTTTTATTGATATGCAATTTCCTATTTTTCCACATAGAACATAGAACATAGAACAGTACAGCACAGAACAGGCCCTTCAGCCCACAATGTTGTGCCGACCATTGATCCTCATGTATGCACCCTCAAATTTCTGTGACCATATGCATGTCCAGCAGTCTCTTAAATGATCCCAATGACCTTGCTTCCACAACTGCTGCTGGCAACGCATTCCATGCTCTCACAACTCTTTGCGTAAAGAACCTGCCTCTGACATCCCCTCTATACTTTCCACCAACCAGCTTAAAACTATGACCCCTCGTGCTAGCCATTTCTGCCCTGGGAAATAGTCTCTGGCTATCAACTCTATCTATGCCTCTCATTATCTTGTATACCTCAATTAGGTCCCCTCTCCTCCTCCTTTTCTCCAATGAAAAGAGACCGAGCTCAGTCAACCTCTCTTCATAAGATAAGCCCTCCAGTCCAGGCAGCATCCTGGTAAACCTCCTCTGAACCCTCTCCAAAGCATCCACATCTTTCCTATAATAGGGCGCCCAGAACTGGACGCAGTATTCCAAGTGCGGTCTAAGCAAAGTTTTATAGAGCTGCAACAAGATCTCACCACTCTTAAACTCAATCCCCCTGTTAATGAAAGCCAAAACACCATATGCTTTCTTAACAACCCTGTCCACTTGGGTGGCCATTTTAAGGGATCTATGTATCTGCACACCAAGATCCCTCTGTTCCTCCACGCTGCCAAGAATCCTATCCTTAATCCTGTACTCAGCTTTCAAATTCGACCTTCCAAAATGCATCACCTCGCATTTATCCAGGTTGAACTCCATCTGCCACCTGTCAGCCCATCTCTGCATCCTGTCAATGTCCCGCTGCAGCCTATAACAGCCCTCTACACTGTCAACGACACCTCCGACCTTTGTGTCGTCTGCAAACTTGCTGACCCATCCTTCAATCCCCTCATCCAAGTCATTAATAAAAATTACAAACAGTAGAGGCCCAAGGACAGAGCCCTGTGGAACCCCACTCACCACTGACTTCCAGGCAGAATATTTTCCTTCTACTACCACTCGCTGTCTTCTGTTGGCCAGCCAATTCTGTATCCAAGCAGCTAAGTTCCCCTGTATCCCATTCCTCCTGACCTTCTGAATGAGCCTACCATGGGGAACATGCTGGAAATAAAGTAAGTGGTGAGATCTCCTGCCATAAAAGTCAAAGCAGGTACCTGGCATCTGCAGCTTACAAGTTGTTCCTCCAGTCCTCCACCTTAGACAGCAGTCCCTAAAATCTCAGGCCATGCTGCATGGGTAGCAGCCACCATGGATGGTATTGAATGTATACCAGCCTCTCTGCATCCTCTTGATACATCACTTACCCACTTGCAATATAGGTCTCCACTTCAAAGCTGTACTGGCATCTTTCATTGAAATGCTGCTGCCAGGACACTTTATGCACAGGATCAAGCATGCATGTTGTGGATTTGACCAGAATGCCACTCGGGGCTCCTAAGTGCAAGCTCACTTTGCATGTACTTGTGGTTCATAGCCTCTCTGCCTTGCCTTTTTGTATTTTACCTCTTTATTCAGAACTTGAAGGCACGCCGTACTTCTGTCTTGCCTATTATTGCAGACATGAAGCTTGGTATGGTTGTCAGCAGTGAATCAGTCAAACGTGTTGCTATATACCATCATGTTACACCTGCAACATGTGCCAGTAGCTTAAACCACAAACACACTGTGCTTCAATCAATTTGCTATATCTTAAAGTCTAAGGAGAGTAAGTTCTGTCAAGTCAAGGAGATGTTGTGCCAGGAATCCCTGACTGAAAACTAAGTCAAGAGCAGTGTCCAATATCAGTCCAGAGGCTTAGACACAGTCAGTCAGTCACTTGGGGTGGTCAGGGTCAGGTGGTTCGTATCAGTATGGTGGATCAGGACCTGTCCTTCAGGTTCAGTACAACCACTCTAGGGATCCATTGTAAGTCAGTAGGACAGCTGCACAGCAATTAGTCAAGGACCTGGTCACCCGACAGTAAGGCTGTCCATCTGAGTCAGTTGATGGAGGTGGGGCAATGCTACAGTCAGTACTGAGGGTCAGCTCAATGAAAGTCAAGGGACAATGGCAGGGTCCACTACTATCGTTGAGAAGTTGGGAAATTCACGTGTGGATTGGAGGCAGTATGCTGGTTGCAGAGATGACAATAATTGTCATTACAAAACACAGATTATAATGCATTAGAAGACATGGGTTACTGTGGGAGGAGGTATCAAAGAAGGCCACAACCATTGGCAGGAAGGAGGACAGTACAGCACAATGATTGGCATGAGTAACCTGCGCAGCTTGGCTCTAGAAATAATATAGGGAGAAAGAGTTGTAAATTAAAGCAGTGCGTGAGAATATGCAGAAGCTCTGTACTGATGGGCTCAACAGTAAATACAATGAGGAAAAGATCATGGAATTTCAGGGATGGGTGAGTCTTGATTACCAGGCTGAGCCATGAGGTGATTGTGTCCCTGTTGCGAGAAAGCATCTTTTGCATGAGATGCACAGATGTCCCTCCACGCAGAGCAACTTGACAGAAACACACAAGTTGTAGGTGTCCATCAGCTGCAAAGTGAAGGACAAAGGTGTGTGGTGATGATGCGGCAAGACTCAAACGAAGAGAGGAGAATTGGGAGTGGGATAAAACAGGATATGTTGAGACATGGAGATAACACTGTGGAGCTGGAGGAGCACAGCAGGCCAGGCAGCATCAGGGGAGCAGGAAAGTTGACTTTTTGGGTCAGGACCCTTCTTCAGAAAGAAGGGCTGTGTTATTTCTGACTGCAGTATTGATAGTTCTTAGCATTTCTGATTGAGTTGAAGTGTTAGCTAGATGCAAATTAACAGAAATAAGGTAGACACTACCCAAAAGAGAGATTCTGAAATCGCTATTTGGGGCTTGTGAAGCAATGTTTGAACATTTACTGTATACCTTGAAGGGTCTATTCCACCAAGATACAATGCAATTTAACCATTAATCCTCTTACAGTGCACAATGTTAAACTATGAAAAGGTTTGGTATGGAAATTTGAAAGCTTATGACTGAGGCAGCTGAAGACACACAGTAATTGATGTGCAAGAAACCAGAATGGGAGGAGGGCTCAAAGATAATGGAAAATTGACTGGTTGTTGATGACTGACTGAGATTAGGAGGAATAAGACCATGTAGTGACTTCAAAAATACGATAATTTAATATCAAAGCATCAGAGTGGTGGATGAGCTGAAATCTACAGAGAGTCAAAGATGAGAAGCTCGACAGGAATGTGTCGGATGAGCCAAATCTGAATGTGATAAGCAGGAGTGTTTCGCGACAGATGTGCTGGGGGAAGAAGAAAAGATGGACTGAACAGGTATGCAGACATTGAAGTAGGGCAATCTTGGTGATGGAGTGATGTGGGTTTGAAAGCTCAAAAAGGACTTCACCGACCTGCCAGAAAGAGACAATTGCAACAGCACTGCTGCCTCAGAACCAGGAAGCCGGGTTCGATTCCACCCTTGGGCATCTGTCTGTGTGGAGTTTGCACATTGTCCCTATGTCTGCCTGGGTTTCCACCAGGTGCTCCGATTTCCTCCCACTGTCCAAAGATGTGCAGGGTAGATGGATTGGCCATGCTAAATTGCCCGTAGTGTTCAGGGAGGTGTAGGTTAGGTGGGTTATAGGATGAACGGATCTAGGGGGCATGCCCTGAGGTTCGATGTGGACTTGTTGGGCCGAAGGGTCTGTTTCCACACTATAGGGATTCTATATCTATAGTTG